>NW_006977723.1:0-743 GCF_000164805.1 Carlito syrichta | reverse complement strand
CAATTCCTCTGCCTCAGCCTCCCGAGTAGTTCAGATCACAGGTATAAGCCACCACACTCAGTTAATTTTGATTTTTTTTGTGGAGATGAGGTCTCACTATGTTGCTCCAGCTGGTCTCAAACTCCTGGCATCATGCAATCCTCCTGCCCAGGCCTCGCACAGGACTGGGATGACAAGCATGAGCCAAAATGCTCCCTGAGCTGGCATGTAGTAGGTGTTCAATGTTTGTGATCAAGGTAGAAACAGATGTGAGGCCAGCAGGGAGCTAGGACCGGCAGTAATCCTGGTGGGGAGGAGGAGACAGAAGTCTGGAGTAAAGAGGGTGCACAATGTGGGGACCGTGGGGACAGATCCGGAGTGGACCACAGCAGCCCTCTGGCATTCAAGCCGCAAGTGACACCACCCAGTTGTGACCACAGGGCAGAAGACGGGGTGGAGTGCCGGTCGCGGGGCTCACCATCTGCTGCAGGTCCTGGATGATGACGCAGATGACCAGCATGTTGCCCTGGCTCTCCTCCATCCTGGCACCACCCGATTCTCCTCGGTGGCTCAGATCTTGTTGTAGATGGTCTCTTCTTTGGAGCTGTCCAACTCTGATCCCACAGAATAATCAGAGAAGTTCTGGGCCATCTCGTTCTTGCTGGATGTTGGGCTGCGTGGCATGACTGCCTGTGTCTGCGGGTGGCAGGAAGACAAAGGGAAGAGTGAAAATGACAAAGGGATGAGTGAAAATGACAGAAGAC
>NW_006977722.1:0-3006 GCF_000164805.1 Carlito syrichta | reverse complement strand
CCCTGAAGAACACAAATCACTCTATAAAAAAGATACCTGCACACGTATGTTTATCGCAGCGTTGTTCACAATAGCAAGAACCTGGAAACAACCATGCTGCCCATCAAAAGAGGACTGGATTTAAAAAAATGTGGTACATATACACGATGGAATACTACGCAGCCATAAAAAAGAACAAAATCATGAATTTCGCAGCAACCTGGATAGAACTAGAGTCTATAATACTGAGTGACCTCACACAGAAACAAATATCAGAATATCACATGTTCTCACTCATATAATGGACCTTGAACATCCAATGTAATACTATAAGAAAATGACTGATGGTACTGGGAAACTATGGGGGGGAGGGGGAGGGGATTAACAGTAGTAAATATCTGTCTGGGGCTGGGAAAACACCTCTTATCAACAGGGTGTCTGAATGAAACGTAATTGTACACCTAACCCTTAACTGTACCCCACAAAACTATAATAAAAATACTGATTAATGATTAAAAAAATAAATAAATAAATAAATAAAAAAGAAAAGAAAAGAAAATAAAAAAAATAAAAAATAAAAAAAAAGAAACGTCACTCCTGCCAGCATGCTGCCCTGCTGCTGAGGCACAGTTCCTCGGGCCGGATCCACACTTGTGCTTCCCATGTTCTGCCACTTTCTTGGCCCTTGCCTGCCTTCCACCTGGAGTAAAACCTTTTCCCACATTTTCTGTAGGTGACAAGACTCTTGATGACTACAGCAAAAAAAAAAAAAAAAATACATGTATCTGCAAGTTGTTCTTCATCTTTCATCTTGATCACAACATTGACTTTGGCACATGGAGGCTGTGAACCTGCTGAGTTCCAACAGCTAAACGGAGAAGCAGATAGTGAGTATCACTGTGGGTGGAGGCGTGGAGAACGGCAGTCTGCACCTGGCTGTGCCCAAGGCTCTGTGCTCCAGGGACCCTCTGGCTCCTGTTTTGCTCCTGCTGACGTGAGCCATGAGGTGGCATGCATGGAGATGCATATCAGGCCTGCATTAGTGCATGTGCTGACTTCGAGCACTCCTGAGCCCCCAGCCCGTCTGAGTGCTCCTGAGCCCTTTGGGAGCCAGGAATGCGACGGAGGGTTTCTGATTCCTAGGCGAGGTGGTTCTCATGAGGTGGCCATCCCCTCTCCTGCTGCTTTCTTCAAAAGAAGTTTTTTGGAGTCGGGGTTTCATGTTGTTGCCTGGACTGCAGTGCTGTGGTATGATCACAGTTCAGCACAGTCTTGACCTCCTGGGCTCAGGCAATCTCCCTATCTCAGCCTCCCGAGAAACAGACTACAGGTGTGCATCACTATGCCCAGCTAATGTTTTGGTCTTTAATAGAGATGAGGTCTTACCATGTTGCCTAGGTTGTTCTCCTTCTCCTGGGCTCAAGCAGTCCTCCTGCCTCGGCCTCCCAAAGTGCTGGGATTACAGACGTGAGCCACTGCACCCGATCTCCTGCTACTTTCTTTATGCTCTCGTGTCTGACATGTCTGGGATTTTTCCTGTTGGCCTAGATGGGTGGCAAATGAGCCCAGAATGAACTGCATTTGGCCTGCTACTTCCCACAAGGCCAGCCTCAAGAGAGTGGGAGGTTGTCTCGTTGACATCCCATCCTGAGTGGACTCATCCCATGGACCCGTGCTCAACTTAGTTTCTGAAATGGGTGCTTCCTCCACACGCTGGAATCATGGATGTAGGGGATGCTCCTCTATCTCCTCCCAGCCCTCGCCCCACCAGGGACTGGGCACCCAGCCTTAGGGCTCTTCCCACAGAAACCTTCCCAGGGTTTGTAGGCTTAGCTCTCTGTTCTTCATGGAAACATGAGTTCTGTGTGTTTTTCCAGTGTTACAATGTGACTTTAATTTTTTTTTAAATTAAACTTACAGAAACTAAAACACACTCCAGGTGTCTCTGGGTTTTTATTAAACTTTGGCATTTACTGAGTGAGCACTTATGGAGTGTCTGCTGTGCACCAAACCTGTGCCAGGTTGGGGAACTTGAGGACCTGGGAGCCAGAAGCAGCTGTTGTCTAGGGAGATGGCCTCACCCAACCCCACAAACACAGAAGGGCAGGCCTGGCCAGTGCCACAGAATATACTGAGGGAGGGATGTAGTTGTGCTGTGCTGGTGCTGGGGTGAGGCAAAGATGACTGCGGGGCTGCGGGCAGGAGGAGCAGAGCCAGCAGAGCACATAGTGCCCGCCAGAGCCCTGGACATGAGAAAAGAGGCTGACCGGGCTGTGGTGGCTGGGAGGGGGCATACCTGTGGGCCTTTCTGGGAACCGTTAACCTGGGCTGTCAATGATCAGATGGTCCTCCTGGATGAGGAGGGTGTGGCAGTGACACAGGACTGGCTGGGATACTGGGACACAGATTCAGGAACAGTAGGCAGCAGTCATTTGGGTGTCTGGAAATCATTGTAGTTGAAATCAACATGTCAGCAAAGGCGCCTTCCCCTCCAGAGTTGAGGACAGTGTGACCCACAGGGAGTGAGCTGTGCTTGGGGTCTGGTTCCCATTGGAATCTGGCTAACAGTTGACCCTAGTCAGGCTTGCCCTGTGTAGATGTGGTCCCATGGCAGCATCGTAAGAAAGGTGTCCTTCGGTTCTCGACTAGAGCCGACACTTCTGTGGAAACTGGTGAGTCCTGTGTCATGCCCTCCATGGTGCTGGGGTTTGTGGAAGGGCAAGGTATCTGTTTTGTCATGTGCCGGGTCATGGGGCCACGGGGCCCCAGAGCTTCACATAGGTTCTGTTCTTTTGGCTTCCTGGAACCAGGGCTACCTCTTCATCTCCATGCTGCTGAAATTGAACAGTGAGCTGATCTGCTTGATCAACAATGTCATCAAGAACGACCTAGCCAGCGCAACCCCACCTTCATGGGCCTGGCCCTGCACTGCATCGCCAGTGTGGACAACTGCTAGATGGCCAAGGCCTTTGCTGGGGAGATCCACAAAGTCCTCATGACCAGGTACATCTCTACCACATGCCTCCC
>NW_006977721.1:0-719 GCF_000164805.1 Carlito syrichta | reverse complement strand
GTATGGGTGCGGAGACAGTGTCTCCCTGTGTGGCAGGCTGGCCTTGAACTCCTGGGCTCCAGCCAAATTTCTGCCTCAGCCTTCCAGAGCATGGGGATTCCAGGTGTGTGCCATCATGCCAGGCCTTCTGATTCGTTTTCTATGAATGATCAAGATTGCGTTTGTGGGCTCAGTCTCCTCATCCCAGCACTTTGGGAGGCCTAGGCCAGTGGCCGGCGAGAGTCTGCACTCTGAGACTTGACCAGGCACCTCGATGAGACCTCATCTCTACCCTCCATCCCAAATGAGCCATGCATAGGGGCACGTGCCTGGCGTTCCGGCTCCTTGGAAGGCCAGGGAAAGGCTCACCAGAGAGTCCGACTCAAAGAAAAAAAGGAAAAAGAAGAATAACATCCATTTGTGTATGGTGTTTGGATAATCATGAACAGACAGAGATCATTTGGCAAGGAAGCCCCAGCTTCGGTCTAGAGTTCCCAAAAGACCCTTGACTGGCAATCTGGATGTGGCTTTGGGAGGCTAAGGTGGGGTACTGCTGGAGCTCTGGAGTTTGGGACCAGCCTGGGACATGTAGTCAGACCCCATTGTACCCCAGAAAACAAACAATGGAGTCATGGGTGGTGACACGGAATTCAGTGGATTCCATCCCTGGGTGTTCCCTTGTGTCATCCCCAGTGACAGGACATGTGAGTCCAGGATGGGCACCATGGCTCATGGCCATC
>NW_006977720.1:0-801 GCF_000164805.1 Carlito syrichta | reverse complement strand
AAAAGAACCAGTCACTGGAAACCTATCAAAGAGGTGAGCCAGTTACTGGGCACTCATCACAGAGGAGGGTTAATCACTAGGCTGTCCATTATGGACGAGGGTCAGTAATAAGAGCACCAATTACAGAAATTATTCAGTCACTGGGGCACTCATATCAGAGGAGGTCCATTCACTCAGGCATCCATCACAGAGGAGTGACAGTCATTAGGGCACATATTAGAGAGGAGGGCTAGTCACTGGGGCAATTATCACAGAAGACAGTTAATGAATGTCATTAAAGAGTAAAGTGATGACATTCATGGGGACAACCAACACAGAGGAGAGATAGTCACTGGGGCACACATCATAGAGGAGAGCCAGTCAGTGAGGCAAGCATCTGAGAGGATGGTTAGTAAATTGTATCACCCATCAAAGAGGAGATACAGTCACTGGGGAATACATTATGAGGAGGCTCAGTCACTGGAACATCTATCACACAGGAGGTCCGGTCACATGGGCACCAATTACAGATAAGGCCCTGTAACTAGGGAACATATAAAAGAGGAGGGTAGTCACTGGGCACCCATTACAGAAGAGGACCAGCTACACATCACAGAAGTTTGTTATTCACTGGGGAAACAATTAGAGTGGAGGGCCATTCATTGTGATATCAATCACAGAGGAAGCCCTGTTACTGCAACCCCCATTGTGGAGGACGATAAGTTACTTCAACACCGATCACAGAGGAGGGTTAGTAACTAAGGCACCCATTACGGATATGGGTCAGTAACTGGGGTATCATTCACAGAGTATTGTTAGTCA
>NW_006977719.1:0-754 GCF_000164805.1 Carlito syrichta | reverse complement strand
CCCAGCTCCCAGCTTGGACCTAAGAACAAAGAAAGAAAAAGAGGTTCAAGCTGCACTGTGACATGTCAACCAGCAAAGCCCAGCTGTCTTGCACTCTGCCCTTCCCCAGCTACACCCAGCTGCAGTAGAACCAGAGATCATCTGAAGCCCTGAGACCAGGCAGAGACCTGCATTGCCCCTCTCAGCTGTGGCCAGCTCTGCCCAGCCTCCAACTTGGGATCAAAAGGCCTCATGTTTGTGTAAGGAAATAGAACATCATAAGGAGGCTGGTTAGCTTGTGTGTCTGTACGATTGTATGTTCTGGTTTTTGTTGTTGTTGTTGTTGTTGTTGTCATTGTTGTTTTCTATTTGTTTGTTTTTGTTTTTGATTGTTTTCTTTTACTCTTATCTGTCTTTGTGTCTATTTTCATTTGTTAGTTGGTACCTTTGTCTGTTTTTCCTCTTACTTTTTTCTCTCTCTCCACCTTCCACTTCCTCCCCTTCCCTGTTCCATTTCTTTCCTTTTTCTTACATCATTTTACTTTCAGGGAGCAAACCTATACCCTTACTGCATAGACAGATTGCAAAGCAGTGGGAAGCGGGTTCCAGGGTATCCATACACCTGTTGGAGGATACTGGGATCTGCAGATAGATTTTGGATCACAGCTACCCCCTCAATTAAATCTCAAAACTGCAAAAAGCATCGTTCACAACCTAGAGTCCAGTTGCAGAATTGAACAAAGCCCGAGGGTTCCCACAAGGAAGAATGGGAGAT
>NW_006977718.1:0-666 GCF_000164805.1 Carlito syrichta | reverse complement strand
TCCTTTAGCAATAAACAGTGCAGTTTCGAGCATATGAGGACTCCCTTATCCATATTCCTACTCCCAAAACCCGATTGGTGGTTATCTCTTAGCAAGATGGTCTGTAGGCTTTTGGGATGGAGGTCTCGTGTAACCAATATTCCTTATTCTTCCGTAGCAACAGGTCGTGTAGTATTCTGTATATGATGACTCCCATTACTTAAATCCCTGCTTCACTCTCAGCAAGACGCCAAGATATTTCCTGGTGACCTAGAATTCAGGTTGCTTGGATATCAAGAGAAAGACACCCATAAAGTTCTTGATTAATTGGAACCCAAATTCCTGGTCTCTTTTCAAAAGACACACTAAAATATGGCGACTTCGCAGCCCAGATTGCTGATTAGCCTTATCAAGAGATTTTGTAGACTTAGGCGATTGAGAACTCCAAGAACCAGATTCCCTTTCCGTTCTCAGCAAGATGCCCTGAATTTCCCGGTCCATGTGGATTCCAAAACTCTGTGTACAAAAATGCAGATGCCCAGATGATTCCTAGGGACGTGGAATAGATGGATCCTGGTTACATTTTAATAATTCGTACTAAATATTTGGAAACTGCAAAACCCTCGGCCCCTGTACAAATAAAGTACAAACGGAAATTTAAGGATTACCAAGTTCATATTAAGACCA
>NW_006977717.1:0-639 GCF_000164805.1 Carlito syrichta | reverse complement strand
GCCTCATAGCAAAACACAGTCTTGGCAAAATATATAATAAAATAGTAAAGAAATATAAAATGAAATAACAATAAAATAATTAACCAAACTTAATGGTTCCTGGGCCTCATTACAAAACCTTGTCTATACAAATTATAAAGTAAAATAGCAAAGTAAAATAAAATAAAATGAAATGAAATAAATAAAATAAAATAAAATAATTTGTCAGATTTGGTGTTTCCTGTGTGCAATCCAGCATTTTGGGAGGCTGAAGCAGGAGTATATCTAGAGATCAGGAGTATGAGACTTGTCTGGGCCTCATAGGAAAACCGTGTCTCTTTAAAATTAAAACATACAATGATAAAGTAAAATAAAATAGAGTAAAGTAAAACAAAATAAATTGAAAACAAAAGACATGATATAAATAAAATAAAATAATTAGAAAGATTTAGTGGTTCCTCACAGTCATCCTAGTACATTGAAAGGCTAAGGTGGGAGGATCATGTCAGGCCAGGAGTGTGAGAGTTGCCAGTGAACCATGGCAAAACCCTGTCACTACAAAATAAATAAATTAAAATGTAAAATAAGGTAAACTAAAGAAACATAAAATAAATAAAACAAAATAAAATAATTGGTCAGACTCAGTGGGTCCTCACACTC
>NW_006977716.1:0-799 GCF_000164805.1 Carlito syrichta | reverse complement strand
TAGCTAGCTAGTTAAGCCAGGTAGATAAGCTTCCTGGCTCGCTAGGTAGCTATCTGATTAAGTCAGCTAGGTAAGTCAGCTGGCTAGCTAGGTAAGTCAGCAAATTAAGTCATCTGGATAGCCAGCTGCCTAGCTGGGTTGCTACCTAGTTAAGTCATCTGGCTAGCCAGTTAGATAGCAAGTTAAGTAACCTATTAAGTCAGCTCACTAGCCAGCTGGTTACCTAGGTACCTAGGTAAATAAGTCAGCTGGCAAGCCAGCAGGATACATAGGTAGTTAGCTGGTTAAGTCAACTGGCTATGCAGCTGGCTAGCTAGGTACCTAGGCAGTTAATTCAGCCTGCTAGCCAGCAGGCTAGCTGGTTAAATCACCTAGTTGTCAGCTGATTAGACAGCTGGCTCGCTAGGTAGACAGATAGTTAAGTCAGCTGTCGAGACTGCTGGCTAGCTTGTTAAATCACCTAGTTAAATCAGCTGGCTAGCCAGCTAGCTAGCTAGGTAGCTTGCTAATAAAGTCAACTGGCTAGATAGAAGGCTAGTTCGTTAATTCACCTATTTTAGTCAGCTGGCTAGTTTAGTCAGCTGTCTATTTAGTCAGCTGGCTATATAGCAAGTTAGTTAATTCAGCTGACTAGCAAGTAGCCCAGCTATTTAAGTCTGTTAGTTAGCTGGCTAGCCAGCTGGCTAGCAAGGTAGCAAGCTACTTAATTCAGTTGGCTATCCAACTGGCAAGCTAATTAAGTCAGCTAGGTAAGTCAGTGGGCTAGCCAGCTAGCTAGCTAGGTAGAGAGCTAGTTATG
>NW_006977715.1:0-784 GCF_000164805.1 Carlito syrichta | reverse complement strand
GAATTTGGACTCTTTGGGTCGCTTGACTATGGATAGACACTGGAACCCGGAAGAAACTACTAAGCCTATGGTTAAATGGAAAGATCTCCTTACAGGTCAATGGAGAGGGCCCGATGTGTTGAGAATGAGAAAACATGTCACCCACATTCCTTATTTTTTCTTAGGAAAAGTCAGTGCATTTGCCTGTATATGAGGATTTCATTTCCCTAGTTTATGCTTCAAAAACCCAAATTCGTGTTTAGCCCTTAGGAAGAAACACTGAAGTTTTATTGGGATGGAAGACACATGTAAACCAGATTCCTTTTTCTCCTTTAGCAATAGACGTGCAGTTTCCCGTTTATGAGGACTCCCATTATCCAGATTCCTACTCCCCAAACCTGAATGGTGGTTATCTCTTAGCAAGACGGTCTGTAGGTTTTTGGGATGGAGGGCTCGTGTAACCAAGATTCCTTATTCTTCCATAGCAACAGGTCGGTAGTGTTCTGTATATGAGGACTCCCATTACTGAAATTCCTGCTTCATTCTCAGCAAGACGCCAAGATATTTCCTGGTGACCTAGAATTCCAGTTGCTTGGATATCAAGAGAAAGACTCCCATAAAGTTCCTGAGGAATTGGTACACGAGATTTTTGGTCCCTTTTCAAAAGACACATTAAAAATGTGGCGACAAAGAAGCCCAGATTGCAGATTAAACCTTATCAAGAGACTTTTTAGATTTAGGCGATAGAGAACTCCAAAAACCGGATTCCCTTTCCGTTCTCAGCAAGATGACCCGAATTTCCTGT
>NW_006977714.1:0-871 GCF_000164805.1 Carlito syrichta | reverse complement strand
TTATCCAGGATTTATGGTGGTGGCTTGCTCCGGCCACCACAGCCTTGGCCCGCCAGGCTCTGGTGAGTCTTTCATTGGCCTTCCGAGGAGCCAGAATGATAGACACGATCCACCATGAACAGTTCATTTGGGATGGAGGGTAGAGACGAGGTCTCGCCAAGTTGCCTGGGTGTTTCTCAGCCACGGGTTCATGCCGGTCGCTGGCCTGGCCTCCCAAAATGCTGGGATTACTAGGCTGAGTCCCTGAGCCTAGTCTCGATCCTTCATCAAAAGTGAACCAGAATGCCTGGCATGGCAGCCAATGCCTGGAATCTCAACACTCTGGGAGTCTGAGGGCGGGAGAATGACTGGAGCCCAGGAGCCCAAGGTCAGCCAGGGCCACACAGGTAGACCTTGTCTCCACATCCTCCTAAACAGGGAGCCTGGTGTCGAGGGTCCCGTCGTCCTGGCCACTCTGGAGGCTGACTGGAGCATCACCAGAGCCTGTGAATTCAAGCCTGGCAATGGAACATGGTCATGAACATGGGCACCAGGGCAGGCCACAGACCCAGACCCTGTCTCCAAAATCATCAGAATCATGCACAGATTCTAAACTGCATGTGGTGTGTTTACAGGGCGACTGGCTTTAGATCAGAAATAATGGGATTGTGGGGGAAGAAATGTCCCCACTTGAGGGATTTGTCCCTGCCCTTTCTTGGCGGAAGGTCCTCATTTCTGAGTCAGAGGGTCGACCGGCTGGGGCACATTTCTAAACTCAGAAAGGATAGCCGACAGGAACCCAGCTTGGGAGCCTTGAAACTCCCACACCAAAGCGAGGGCAGCCACTGGTGGGGTGGGTTGGGGCTATAAAGTGCCAAATTTTGGGGACCCT
>NW_006977713.1:0-726 GCF_000164805.1 Carlito syrichta | reverse complement strand
TCTGTGAGTTTTGGGGAAATTTTTTGATGTTGATATTTGTTTTTATTCCACTGTGGTCTGAGAAGGTCCATGGCAGTGTTTTGCTCTTATGAAATTTGTTTATGCTTGATTTATGGCTAAGGATGTAATTGATCTTGGTATACATCCCATGTGGTGATGAGTAGAATGTATCTTCTGTAGTTGTTGGGTGAAGTTTCCTGTTGGTATCAAGTCCATTTGGTCAAGTGTGAAGTTGAGGTTCTGAATCTCTTTGTTGATTTTTTGCCTCAATGATCTATTAGGGCTGTTAGTGGAGTATTTAAATCACCAGCTATAATAGTGTTAAAGTTAATACTTTTTTAAGTTTACTTAGTAGTTGCTTCATAAATGCTGGTGCTCCTGTTTCAGGTGCATATATGTGTAGGATGGATATTTCTTGTTGATGGATTGAAATTTTTTATCATTATGTAGTTTCCTTTTGCACCTTTTTAAATTTTTTGATAGCTTAAAGGTTGTTTAGTCTGATATTAAGATTGTAACTCCCATCCTCTTTTGTGATCCATTTGCCTGGAAATTCATTTTCCATCCTCTAACTTTGAGTTTGTACCTCCCTTGTGATGAGACAAGATTCCTGAATGCAACAAATTATTGGTTCATGGTATTTTATCCAGCTTGTCATTCTGTGTCTTTTCAGTGGTGAAGTTGGTTCATTCACGTTCAGGCTGATAATTGAAATGTGATTTTTTT
>NW_006977712.1:0-731 GCF_000164805.1 Carlito syrichta | reverse complement strand
TTCCCCAGAATCCTGTTTCGAATCCATGATTCTTGTTCAGCCCTTAGCAAGATGTCATGTAGATATTGTTACACAGGAGTGGTGTAAAACAGGTTTCTTATTTCCCTTTAGCAAGGAATGGAGTAGATTCTGTATATTTGGACTGGTATTACGTATGTTGCAGCTTCTAAACCCTGATTCTTGTTGAGCCCACAGCAGATTGACTGTTGATTTTTAGGACTGAGGACTGCTATAACCCCAATTCTTTTTCTTCCTTGGCAAGGTGCCGTGTATTTTCCTGTATATTAGGACTCTTATTACATAGATTCTGCTTCGAAACTCTGATTCTTTTTTAGCCCTTTCCAAGATGCCCTGTAGAAGTTTGCTATTGAGGACACGAGTAACCCATATTCCTTATTCTTTCTTACTAAAAGGTCATGTAGTTGGCTGTATATAAGGACTCCAGTTCCCTAGATTCATGGGTGAAATCACCCTGATTTGTATTTAGCCCATAGCAAGACGACTTGAAGTTTTTTTGGGATTGAGGACACTAGTAACCCAGATTCCTCATTCTTACTTAACAATAGGCAGTGAAGTTTCCTGTATGGGCGGACTCCCATTACCCACCCAGATTCCTACTTTAAAAATCTGATTCGTGGTTACCTCTTTGGAAGATGGCCTGTAGTTTTTGGGATTGAGGACTCTTGTAAACAAGGTTCCTTATACTTCCTTAGCAATATGACGTGTAGTTT
>NW_006977711.1:0-696 GCF_000164805.1 Carlito syrichta | reverse complement strand
CCAATGACTTTCCCTGCTGGGAGAATGGAGGAGACCTGAAGAAGAGACACTAGAGGAGGGTCAAGGCATGAAGGTTATGGTTTTAGGGGGAGATATTTCCCCATTTCTGCCTATTTTTGCTAGGAATGGATGCCAGTATCACAGGTAGACAACTGACAGTGGAGGAATTAATTAAGCTTCCATCTGGGGACTAGTATCATGATGATCCTCCTAGGCAGGAAGGAACTACTGAATTGTGCACTTAGCTGTCTTCCACAAACCCTCAAAACATTTAGGTCTTATTTGCCTTACTCCTATTTCTTAGTTTTCTGTGTCAAGGCAGATTTGTCCTTCACAAATGTCCTGTAGAAACATATAGTTCCTTTTCATCTAGCCCAGGTTAACACCTTTTAACTTAGTTGTTGACATAGGGATGTGATTTTTCAGCGGAAACTTAAATTGCCATCTAGAGGGAAAATGAACAAAGTAAAAACACAAAATGGGCTAGTTTATAGAGTTTCTTTTAAAATATTTTCCTTCTCTTATATCTTTCTTCCTATCTCTGTTCTTTCATCTTTGTCATATTGTTTTTTCATTTAATAAACTTGCTGAACACTGTGCCAGTCAGTGGGAAGTCAAGAATAAAAAAAAGGCAGGATTTTCTTCCCCTATTAGTCACAGTTGATCCACCAAGAAGTAGCTTGACTGCTTCTGCTT
>NW_006977710.1:0-4655 GCF_000164805.1 Carlito syrichta | reverse complement strand
TCATAATATTTCTTTAATGGAAAGTCAGAGAAAATATGGACTTCATCCACAATAAGGCTGAATGGTGAAGACACAAAACCGAGTTGCACAGACCCAAATTCTTTTTACAAAGAAGAGAAATACTAGAAGCCTTTTTCCATCCTTTTAAACCAGAAGCAGTAATGGTTTGAAATGACAGCATTTGTCTACAGTTCTTTGACACTTTTTAAGAAGAGTTCAGTAAGGAATAAACTCTGGATTTTGTTTGATTGAAAAAAATAAGCTAGCTGGGCTCAGTGGCTCACCCTGTAATCCCGCGCTTTGGGAGGCTGAAGTGAGTGGATTGCCTGAGCCCGCAGGTTTGAGACCCGCCTGGGCAACTTGGCGGGACCTCATCTCTACAGAAAATCAAAAAATTAGCCCGGTGTGGTAGCGCACGCCTGTAGTTCCAGTGAGACTCCAACGCAAAAAAAAGAAAAAGAAAAAAATAAGCTGGAACAAATGTTGGATAGGATGTTTGATAGGAACTCTGAAAACACATAACCACTTGTCAAACTTTTTAAAACAATAAATTACAGACTTGTGATTCCTTGAGCAATCAATCACTAAGGATTTTGGATATGATCATTTCTAAGGGGGAAATAATATCTATTACATGCTGTTGATTTGAAGATTAAATTCAGTAAGTTGCATGAAAATATTTCAAGTTCTATAAAAATTATTTGTGTTGTTTTCTGTTATCATTTTCTTGTTGCTATATACTATTTTATTATATGGTTCACGTTTTACAGGGCCTCTTGTTTTACTGTTTTGGAATCCAGACTATTGTTCAATTGCTCAATGGTATGAACAGCCTTTTTGTGAAGTTGGGAAATAAGTCATAGGTGTTTCTCAGCAACTTTAACTCTGCAATATATTCAGCAACTATGTATTCCTCCCTTGAATTTTGTTGAAAATCTATTATCAGTCAGATGCTTTACTTCAGATTTTGGCAATAACTTACCAGATTTCTTAGATTTTTTATTTTATTTTCCATATCTAGTTTCTGTAGCTACCTTTCTTCCTCCTCATCCCTTTTTTCTCCTCCTCCACCTTCTTCTGTGTTTCCTCTTCCCTTTTGATCTTCAATACGCTTTCAACATGTAGGAGCATTCTTAGCTCACAGGTCATACAAAATGATCTGTGGGCCTGGCTTTGGCAACCCCGATCTAACAGCTGGAGAAAATCAGTTCTTTAAATCAATGACTTTGCCCAATTTTGTCCTTACTCTCCTGCAGTCTATAATCACCATGGCATCCAGAGAGCTTCTGTCAAAAATAAAGTCAGGTCATATCATTCAAACCTCTCAATGGATTATGATAAGGAAAGACCTCAGAATGCCTTCAAAGCCCTGGGAATCTCAGCCCTCAAATTGTTTTTGATTTCTTTTATTTTTTCCTCCTCTCTACTGTAAGCCATCTTTCCCCCAACACATGAATGTCCTTTTTGTTCCCTGAGTACTCTGTGGATTTTCTTGCCTCATGGCCTTCCCATCTTGCAGTTCTTTCTACCTGGTATACTCATCCCCCAGATATGCACATTGCTGTTTTCGAGAACCTTTTTATGTTCCTTCCCAAATTTCACCTTAACAATGATTATAAATTTCAACCTCCTCCCACTGGCAAACACTCTTCATCCCCCTTCCCAGCATTCCATTTATCTGTATTAGTTACTCTATATAGTTTTTATTTTACCCATTCACTTAATTTGTAATTATATGTTTATGCTTGTATTTATATATTTGCTAATTTTTGTTCACCGCTATTCCCTACTTGAGGATGAGAATATTTTCCTTATTGTTCACTGCCATATTCCCTGAATACACCTGTAAATCATATAGAAGAACACTAGCTGGCATTTGTGGGAAATCAATACGTCTTATTGAATGGGAAAAGAAGATATGATTTTGAAATGCACACCTACAATTTACTGTTGGTGAACCTAACCAAGTTACCTAAATTTACTAAACCTCTGTTTCCTCTCCTGTGATTTATTATGGTTCTCATCTCAAAAACTCATGAGAAGAACCAGATGAAGTTAAAGTGACACGCAACAAGCACCTGTTATTCAGCATGAACTAAGTAGGAATCCGATTTAGAGATGTGTAGAAAGATATAGCAAACACGATAGCATTCAGCACCAAGAGTGTGCCCAGTCTTTATAAAAAGAGAAAAAAAAAAAAACTTGAACACCCAGAGACATAGGACATATGAACAACAAAAACATAAGTTTAGAAGGAAGTTGTATTTATTTCACTTATTTTTCCTGCATGAGCCCAAGATGATGATGTTATCAAGACAGTTGTATTATATCAGAGATGAGCAGTACTGGTGAATTACAATCACAGAATACTCCAGATGGTGGAGATTTCAGAATTCTCATGATTTCACAAAGGGAAAAACCAGCAATACACAAAAGATGAAGGAGAGGAGGTGAAAATACATATAGCCAGGGCCTGTAGCTCATACCTGAACTTTGGGAACCGAGATAGATGGATTTCTGGAGGTGAGCAGTTCAAGACTAAGCTATGCAGCAGAGACCCCAACTAGACAAAACATAGAAACATTATCCAGATGAGGTGCTGGGTGTCTATAGTTCCACTACTTGAGAGGCTGAGGCAGGAGGATCACTTGAACCAAGGAATTTGAGGTTGCAGCCAACCTTGATTATACCCTTGCACTCCAGCTTGTGCAGCAAAGTGAAACCCTGTCTCAAAAAGTAAGAAAGAAACAAAGAAAAAGGCTTCATGTAGATATACATGAATAACAGAATACATCATTGACAATGAAAACTGATGTAATGATCATGGGGTCAATTCCTCAAGAAGGCTAATGTAAGGATAAACTGAGGCAAAAGAGTCGGTGCCATGAAAATAAAGCAAAAAATTGCAAAAATGAAAAAAAAATGTTTATCACCCAGCTTCCAAAGACAGATAGGGGCCAAAGCTCACAGGCAAGTATGGCATAAGCTTTCAGCAGAGAGGGTTTTAAAAGATTTTATAAGGAAGAAGGGCTAGTAAAAATCTCCAGCAACTTCATTCCTGGGTGTTGATAACTAGTAAACTAGTACAACATCTGTGGAAAACAGTGTGGTGATTCCTAAAATCTAAAATTTGACCTTCCATACTACCCAGCATTTTCCCTTCTGTGAATACACACAGAGGAACTCAAATCATTCTATAAAAAGAGATATCTGCACATACATGTTTATTTCAGCATTATTCATATAGTAAAAGAATGGAACCAATGGTGCTGGCCATCAAAAGTGGACTGGATTTTTTAAATGTGGTACATAGCAAAATGGAATATTATGTAACCATAAAAGAAGACAAAATTATGGACTTCACAGCAACTTGGATGGATTTAGAGTCTATAATACTCTAATAATACAGAAACAAAGACCTGAGTACCACATGTTCTCACTTATACGCAGACTCTGAACATTGATCATAATACTATAAGAAAGGATTGGCAGTAGCGGGACACTGCCAGGGGAGTGAAAAGGGGGCATATAACATCAATAAGGGTAACTGATCCCAAACCAGGTGAAGTGGGGACCAAAGCGAGGCCCAAACTTTACCTGTATGATGACCACTTATCTACCTATTCCTGAATTGTACCCACATATATATTTTTAATGGCTGCTTTCAAATGTCTACACTTTAGCTAAGGCAATTCCATTTTGACCTTACCAACTTTACCCTTTCAAGTAACAATCCTTTAAAGTGTCTGCACAAAACAACAGACATTGAAAATACATAAAAAACAAAAACTGTAGAAATGAAAGACACCTGTACAAAGACTTTAAAATTAAAAAATAAAATAAATTAAAATTTAAAAGAAATAACTTTTTAATAGAAGTGATTCCCTTCTGAGCGTATTTGTCACATATTCACACACACACAAAAGAAATGAAAGGAGAACAAGATACCCACAAAACTTCATCTTTTCTCTCTCTGTAATTAATAGAACATGTAGGCAACAATATAGTAAATATATAGAACACTTGAAAAACACTAAATTAAGTTCATCTAATTTAGAGAATACCCTGTCCAAGAATAATAAGTACACTTTTTAATTTTTTAAATTTAAAAAAAATTTTTTTTTTTATTATGGTTTTGTGGGGTACAGTTAAGGGTTAGGTGTACAATTACATTTCATTCAGGCACCCTGTTGATAAGAGGTGTTCTCCCATCCCCAGACAGATATTTGCTACTGTTAATCTCATCCCCCTCCTACCCCCATAGTTTCCCAGTACCGTCAGTCATTTTCTTATAGTATTACAATGGATGTTCAAGGTCCATTATATGAGTGAGAACATGTGATACTCAGGTCTTTGTTTCTGTGAGAGGTCACTCAGTATTATAGACTCTAGTTCCATTCAGGTTGCTGCGAAATTCATGATTTTGTTCTTTTTTATGACTGCGTAGTATTCCATCGTGTATATGTACCACATTTTTTAAATCCAGTCCTCTTTTGATGGGCAGCATGGTTGTTTCCAGGTTCTTGCTATTGTGAACAATGCTGTGATAAACATACGTGTGCAGGTATCTTTTTTATAGAGTGATTTGAGTTCTTCAGGATATATTCCCAGTAGGGGGATTGCAGGATCATATGGAAGGTCGATTTTTAGAGCTT
>NW_006977709.1:1912-6537 GCF_000164805.1 Carlito syrichta | reverse complement strand
CTGCTTCCTACAGAGCACGTGACCTTTGCAAGTGCAGGTGGTGAAATTAGCAGCCAGTTGACTCACTGAAAGGTAGCTAGAATTCCCAAGGTTGGTCACATATCCTCAGGATCTTGTAGGGACAGATCCTGAGGCCCTCACGCCTTCTTTGGAACTCTGACAGTTGTGCTATTAATGCTGTTTGAATGTGATAACCTAACTCCTAGCTGATTAAGTTATGACATTTCTAAATATTGTGTTTGTGTGTTTTTAAAATCTCTGAATTATCTAGGGAGGGATGACACACTTGTAGTATGACACCACTGTCCTTGCAGCCAACTGGATGGCATGGCTAAATGATGATGTCAGTCCAGCTGAGCCTTAGATTCCTTCTCAGCATAAAACTGACTAGCCTCTTCTTGTTGATTACAATAAAACCCACTTGCTACCTTCTGGTCTAGAGAATGTAAGGACAAGATTAGAGAAGGCAGGAACTGATCTTTCTAAAATGTTAGCTTGCCATGACTTTTCTTGAACTATAACATTTCAACAATAAATTGTCAGTAGATATCTTATTGTTGATGAGGGCATAGTTTGTTGCACACTACCATACTATTATTGCAGATTGTAATTTTTCTCATTATATTTGCTTTCACAGCAGTTATTGTTTTTCATGGGAAAATGGTCAAGTGTGTATACAATGTAGGTGAAGGCATTGAAATCTTGCCTTTGCTGGTGTGGATGAGATGATCAACTTCATTTTTCTGACTTTCTCCAGTGTTGTGTTGTGAGTCTCAGTGAGTTCTCTTACCTTCAATGATTTTGTTCTTGCCCCCAAGCAGAGAAGATTTAGAATAAAGCAATGATACTATCATGATAGCAGCACTCCAGTGCTGGTCATTCTGCTAAATGCTTCATATTCATTTTCTCATTTATTCTTCATCTTGACCTTGTCAGGTAGGTAGTAGTATTATCTTCACTTAAGAGATGTTAAAGCCGAGACAGAGAGGTTAACAACTCTCCCAGAGTTACCCTATACATGGCAGAGGCAAAATTTGAACCTGAGTCCAGCTGACCCAAATGTCTACCGTTGTTCTATGATCCACCAGGCTTCTTGAAAAGCTCATTGTGTGCTGGGAGAGAAGATCGGGAAATGCCCAGTAATTTGTGTGTGATCAATATACTAGGATAACCTGTTCTCTTTGAGTCTCTCTGGGATCCCCAGAAACAAAGTGGCTCTAGGATAGTCCAGGACATAATCTCTTGACTGGGTTGTAACTCATATAAATGGACTCAACCAGAACAAGAAGTGTATTGACTACATGGATTTTGTGTGATTGAGGGTTAGAGAGCAGCAGAAACTAAGAACTGGAAACTCAGAACTGCACCATCAGAGGCATGCTGGCTTGCTTATTTATTTATTTATTTATTTATTTATTTATTTATTGTGGCAAAGAAACATGTTTTGGTTTGTTTTAGGAAGTGAGGGATGGAAGGAACCGAAGATGGCTGTGAAGGAGATTACGAAACTCATGGATAGATGAAACTTGGGCTGAATTTAGAGTTCAAGAGGTTAACAAGATTGAATTGAGGTAAATTTGTCCTCTCCACCGGACTTGAAATATTATAGTGTGTGTGTGTGTGTGTGTGTGTGTGTGTGTGTGTGTGTGTGTGTGTGTATAAAAATCAATGTAAAGTTACCAGTGTTAATATTGATCATAAAAGTTAATGTCTGTGAGGCTCTAATGGTCCAGACTTCCTTTTTAAATTATCAACATCAGTTTAGCACCCTCAGATAAGTTATTACACTCTAACCTCCCCTGTCATTGCTATTGAAATGGGAATAAATGCCATTTTCCTCTGATTGCTAATTCAACTTTTAGAAACAGAGTATTGGTAAAAGCCTGCCTATAAACAATCCCAAATACTGTGTGATCACTGCCTCAGTCAGAAAAAATAAATTTTAATGAGACCATGTTCTGGTCATTGGTAGAAATGTCACGGGCTCCAGGCAGAATTACTATGAGTGATCTGAAGCATATGATTGTGTTGGAAACAAATAATTTTACTCCAAACCTCATCAAAGAGATTGCAAGGGGATTTCTGCAATTTACTTTGGATGTTGACAGCCTGATTAAGAATGGTGGGCACTGGCCAAATTTCCTTAGTCTGGTGGCATGGAGCTGCTGTGTCCCTGGGATAGGTAGGCCTCCTAGGGAGATGCAAGTTTTAAACCATCTTGATTTTGCTGTCATCCTTGAGCATTAGAAAAGTCCTTCATTATGAGCTGGACTGGGAACCCATCCCATCCTCTTCCCATCAGCCTGCCATTCCCTGTAACATCTGCTAATGTGTGATTTAGTGGCCTCAGACTAGCATACTAGGTACTGGCCAAAAATGAAGGGTGACATGCTTCTTTTGGGTTAGGCCTGATTATTCTTGAGTGTGACTTTTTAAAACACTGTGGTGGAACCTTGGCTACCATGGGGATGTTTTTATGCTGCCTCTTTGATCTCTACTGCAAACAATATTATCTGCCATTCAGATATAACTAACTACATTAATTCCAGCTGCCTGCTTGAGAGGTTTTCTTTTCAGGTGTGATTGGATATGGGTGGGCTTCCTACAGTTTTGGATTGGTGGATATAGATGGTTTGCCTGCTGGCAAGTGTTTTGTTCAAATGTCCTGACTTGTTTTTGACTTCCTTGGGGTTAGGGTTGAATTTGATCTCATGGTTCCAATTCATACCTGTGTAGATTTCACTAAAGAACACTTTCTCTTCTGTGGAATGCTCTATAGTATTAAAGAAAAACTCTGTACCTTTTCATTAATCACCACCGAAGAATTACTTGCTTTTTGTATAAGAGTATGTAAATTATTTTCTGGAGAAAGGACTCATATCTCAGGTTCACCTAAGTACAACTGTGATAATTTGCTGGTTATTGCAGACCCCCCAAAAGAAAGAAGAAAACCATCATTAATTGTGCAGCAAAGATTAGAAAGCTTGGGAATCATAAAGTGATTCACCAAGGATCCCCTGCACACCATGTCAGCTTGTGTATTAGTAGTTGTCCTTTGAGAAGCATGTGTCATGAGAAGCAAATTAAGCACACATGGGTTTTATTAAGGAAAGTGACTGTGTGAGAGAAAAGGGGGAGCCAGGGAGCTAGAGAAGGAAGACTGAGGGTGCCAACAAGGCTTGATGTCAATCTGACCCAGCATGAAGAGGGACGGAGGGGAGGCTGTGAGAAAGCATCCTAGATGGCCATACTACAGTCTCTAGAAGGTTCTACAGGGCAATTGGAGGAGCTCCTGTATCTGCCTTAGTGGCCTAAAATATTTAGTAATTGGCTGGGAGCAGACCTGGGGAAGCAATGTCTCTGGCAAACACAGTGATGGTGGATTTGAAAGCACAACATTAAAAAAATGATAATAATAAACAACAGAAATGTATTGACTCACAGTCTTGAAGGATGGGAAATACAATATCAAGGTGCCAGCATCTGGTGAGGGCCTTTTTGCTGTGTCATAATATGGCTGAAGGCATACATGGCAGAAGGACCAAGGAATAGGGTGAGACAGGGCGAGACCAAGAAAGGGAAAATCTCTGATAATGGTATGAGTTCTTTTGTGAGAGTGAAACCTCCATGACCTAAATACCTCTTAAAGATCAAAACCCCAAAATACCATGCCATAAGAGATAAGATATACAAGTGAGATTTCATAAAACTGGAAGACTTCTGCAAAGCAAAAGAAACTATCAAGTAAGCAGGGAGACAGATCACAGAATGGGAGAAAATATTTGCCAACTGTATATCTGACAAAGGCCTAGCATCCAGGATCTACAAGGAACTCAAACATGCTGAAAGGAAAAAACAAACATCCCTATTAAAAAGTGGACAAAAGATATGAATAGACACTTCTCAAAAGAAGACGTACAAGCAGCCAACAGACATGTGAAAAAAGTGCTCAGCCTGACTGATCACCAAAGAAATGCAAATCAAAACTACACTTAGATACCATCTAACTCCAGTCAGGGTGGCCATTAATAAAAAAATAACAAAAACAAAAACAAAACCAGATGCTGGAGTGCATGTTGTATATAAGGGAGCACTTATACACTGTTGATGGGAGTGTAAAGTAGTACAACCTCTGTGAAAAACAATATGGCCATTCTAAAAGTTCTAAAAAGCAACCTTCCATATGACCCAGCAACCCCCCATCTGGGAATATACTTGGAAGAACTCAAATCATTCTACAAAAAACGATACCTGCACACACGTATTTATTGCAGCACTATTCACAATAGCAAAACATGGAACCAACCGTGCTGCCCACTGAAAGTGGACTGGATTAAAAAAAACATGAAATATACACAATGGAATGTTATGCAGTCAAAAAGAATGGACTTCACAGCAACTTGGATGGATATAGAGTCTATAATACTTAGTAATCGATTACAGAAACAAAGAACTGAGTACTACATGTTCTCACTCATAAGTTAATCCTGAATATTTATCATAACACTCTAATAAAGGAATTGGCAGTAATGAACACTGCCATAGGAGGGACGGGGAAGCACTTCATCAATAAGTTTGTCTGATCTCAAACTAAGTGAAGTGAGAACCAAAAGTAGGCCCAAATT
>NW_006977709.1:0-780 GCF_000164805.1 Carlito syrichta | reverse complement strand
AGAGCCCTACTGCCATCCTCCTTTGACAAGGCATGTGCAGGCATTTTCTTTCTTTCAGATGCCCTGCCACCCTTGCAACAGGCAGGGATTAACTCTCACATTAACTCTCACAACCCTGTTTAGTGAATGTGTGGACTCCCATCATTTTGATTTTGACCAGGGGTATTTTCAGTGTCCCTCAGTCTCTCCTCTGCTTAGTGGCGTGTCCTCAGGCTTCTTGAGAGATAATGCAACAAGTGTAGGTGCTGGAGTCAGACCATTACCTGCTAGCTGTCTTTCAGTTCCTCATTTGTAAACAATGATAATGATATGTGTTATGAAGCATTAAGGCTGTTTTGAGGACTGAATGTGATAATACAAGCAAGCTTTTAGCACACTGTTCAATAAATGTCAGCTATTATTAAATTGAACCATATATAATTCGCATTTTTCTAAGTAAAAAATCATTACATTTTGGCAGTTCATTAAGGTTCAACAAATAATTATGACTGGGAAAAAATTTTTTTTTGGTTTGGAAACATCCTTCCCTCTGTGGGGTCCTGGCTTGACCAGTAGAGCAATAGGGGTGAACCACTCTTGCCTTTCTGAGATGACTTGATATGGTTATTCTTCCAAACCCTTTAACTTCAAGAGAAAACAGGCATTAGGCAGAGACAAAGACATTGTTTCCTTTTTACCTGTTGTCACTTCTTCACAGCAATCAGTGTTCCCAAGGGTGGTCCTGCAGACAACCTCCCTTAGTGGGTATTCAGCCCACGAGAGAAGAAGGCTTTTTCTTGT
>NW_006977708.1:0-760 GCF_000164805.1 Carlito syrichta | reverse complement strand
GACAGAAACGGTTTTTAGTCACTTTAATTTTTAGGAATTACAGCTTTGATAGCTATTGCTACTTCAGTAAACAGTTCAGCTGCAACTCTACATAAGGAAATCCACACAGCAACCCTTGCTGATCAGCTATTTAGGAATGTTTCTATTGCATTAGCTACACATGAGATTATAGATTGAAAGTTAAAAAGTAGAGTTAATCCTTTGGAGGAGGCAGTTTTAGCAGTAGGACAAGAGTTTGTGACTTTTAAGATAAAATTGGCTCTCTGGTGTCACTCTGAGTTTAAATGGATTTACCTCACTTCTTTATAGGTAAATAAGTCTGTCCACACTTGGGACAAAATAAGAAATCATATCCTTGGAATTTGGAATCATTCGGACTTGAGTATAGACCTTACTAAATTACACCAAGAAATACAGGACATTCATATCGCTGAGAGACAGTTCCTGTCCTCAGAATTGGCCACTTCTATATTTAATAATTTCTCATCATTCATCAACCAAAAGTCATTGATGTCTATACTCATTAATGTGGGAATTTGCGGAGCAGTGATTCTTGTGTTGCTATGCCTGCTTCCAATTATTTTCAAGGTGCTGAAGAAAAGAATTTCTCAACTCAACACCGAGTTCCATGGGTTCATGCTAAAAATAGAAAAGGGGGAGATGTGGGGAGCCAGCCGTGGAGGCCTGCCTGAGTGTTAGGGATCCAGGTGGGTTGCAGACCCTGAGACCACCAGGCTTGGTTCAGGAGTTGAAGGTCCAT
>NW_006977707.1:7673-41584 GCF_000164805.1 Carlito syrichta | reverse complement strand
CCATACCATAAACCAACAGAGCATCTTGCTAAGAGGTGACCAACATACAGGATTTGGGAGTAGGAAGCTGGATAATGGCAGTCCTCATATACAGGAAACTGCGCTGTATATTGCTAAAGAAGAATAAAGAATCATGTTTACACGTGTCCTTCATCCCAAAAAAAAACTTCAGAGTGTCTTGCTAAGGGCTAAACAGAAATTTGAGTTTTTCAAGCATAACCTAGGAAATTAAATCCTCATATACAGGCAACTGCACTGACTTTTCCTAAGAAAGAATAAGGAATCTGGGTGACATGTTTTCTCAATCCCCAAAAAAGTACACGGCGTCTTCCTAAGATCTAAACAAGATTCACGCTTTTGACGCATGTATCTGTGAACAGGAGTACTCATATACAGGAAACTGCGCGATTGTTGCTAAATATAAGGAATCTGTGATATACGAGTCCTCAGTCCTGAAAATCTACAGGACATCTTGCTGACGCCTAAAGAAGAATCAGGGTTTTGAGGCATGAATGTGGGCAATAGCATTCCTCATATGCAGGAAACTACATGGACTCTTGCTAAGAAAAAAGAAGAAATCACTTTTCCACGGTTCGTCTATCAAAAAACCTACATGGCGTCTTACTAAGGGCTAAACAAGAATCAGGGTTTCGAAAGAGGAATCTAGGGAAAGAGAGTCCACACATATAGGACTCTACACGGCCTCCAACTAAGTACGAATAAAGAATCTTTGCTGTACTCGTACCCAATCCAAACAATTCTCAATGTATCTGCTATGGGACAAACATGAAACAGAACTGCGAGTTCCCCAAATGTTTTGGAGCAATTTAGCATGCGGATATTATGAATCGGTCATTTCAGGATGCCAGCAACATTCTGGTCCTCTTAAAATTTCTAAACGGGTATTGGGCACTCCAAGTCCGTTAGGTACCTCAGAACAACTAAGGCCAGATTCCAGGACAAAAAGAATCTTCTTGCCATATTTGGATATAACTCTGGTTTAAGGTGAAACCTGTAATCCTTCCCCTTCCCTGTCTCTTTTTATTTTGAGACGGGACTAGGGTTTTGCACTTGCCAAATGTATGCTACGTACTTTTAAGTGTAACCAGGAATCATGGAATCCACTAACCTAGGTAACTTCTGGGTATCTGTCTTTTGATATACTGAATTTGCAATACAAATCGACAGGAACCATCAGGGCATCTTACTGAGAATTAAAAGGATATCCAGTTCTAGGAGTTTTCATTTCCGGAATATACAGGGCATCTTGATAAGGTTTAATCAGCAACCTGGGCTTCTGGGTCCCTACATTTTCAGAGCTACTTGCTCCGTTGATATGGTAAAACTGTCATTGCAGATTCTCAGGATCTTTGTGGTCCTCTTGTTAGTTGTAATCAAGGATTTGGCCCTAGAAATCCCTTTGTTTCCTGGGACCATCTACGACCATAATCATATTCCCCAGAATCAAAAGGTATATTGGTACAAAATTCCTCGATTCAGGTGACCTCAAAGTACAGAAAATTCTTGTGAGTGGGCCGGTTGGAATTGGGGTTTGGGTTTGGAATATTCCACATTTTGGGGAGGTCTTGTGAAAGGGAACCAGGAATATTGGATTCCAGTTCCCAAAGAACATTATGGACGTCTTTCTTTTGATATCCAAAAAACTGGAATTTTTGATCACCAGTAACTGTCTCGGCATCCTGCAGAGTGAAGCAGGAAGCTGGGTAATGCAGGTCGTCATATACAGAAACTGCACGTCATATTGGTAAGAAAATATAAGGAATCTTCCTTTTATGAGTCCTCAGTCCAAAATTACAGGCCGTCTTCCTAAGTGGTAACCACGAATCAGATTTGTGAAGTAAGAATCTGGGTAATGGGAGTCCTCACCTACAGGAAACTTCACTGCCTATTGCTAAGTAAGAATACGGAATATGCGTTACTCGGGTCCTCAATCCCAAAGAAGCTTAAGGTCATATTGCTATGGGCTAAACACGAATCATGGTGTTTTAGAGCATTAATCTGGAAAATGGAGTCCTTATTTATAGGCAACTACATGACCTTTTGATAAGAAAGAATAAGGAATCTGGGTTACACGAGACCTCAATCCCAAAAATCTACAGAGCACCTTTGAGAGTTCTAAAAAAAATCAGAGTTTCGAAGCAGGATGTATCTATTGAGAATCCTAATATACTGGAAAATACACAGCCCCTTGGCAAGGAAGAAAAAGAATCGGGGCTGTAGCAGTCCTCAGTTCTTAAAATCAACAGGCCATCTGCTGTGGGCTAAACAACAATCAGGGTTTAGAAGCTGGAACATAGGCAATAACAGTCCTTATATGCAGAATCTACACGATCTCTAGCTAAGGAGAAATAAGAAACCTGTTCTACACGGTTCCTCCATCACAATATATACATGACATCTTACTAATGGCAAAACAAGAATCAGGGTTTCCAAACAGGATTCTGGAGAAAAGGAGTCCTCAAATACAGGACATTACACGGCCCCTCAGTAAAGAAGAGTAAGGAATCTGTCATACACTAGTACACAATTCGAAAAATTCTCAGGGTGTCTTGCTGCGGTATAAACAAGAATCAAGTCTTCCAGCTCTTTTCATGTTTCGGAGATATTTGGCTTGTGGATATTATGAATCAGTCATTTCAGGACTCCAGCAACATTCTGGTCCTCTTGAGAGTTGTAATCGCGTATATGTTAGTTCAATTCGCTTAGGTTCCTTGGGACAATTAATGCCAGTTTTCCAGAAAAAGGTATCATCTTGCCATATTTGGATGTAACTTTGGTGTTAACATGAACTTGGTAATCCTTAAATTTTTGTTTGCACTTTATTTGGAGAGGGGACGAGGCTTTTGAGGTTGCCAAATATTAAGTAAGAATTATTAAAATGTAACCAGGATTCATGGAATCCACGTCCCTAGGAAATATCTGGGCATCTCCATTTTTATATACAGAGTTGGAATCCACATGAACAGGAAGATCAGGGCATCTTGCTGAGACCGGAAAGGGAATCCTGTCGTGGAGTTCTCAATAGTCTAAATCTACAAGGTCTCTTGATATGGTTTAATCGGCAAATCTGGGGTTCTATGTTGCCGCATTTAGGTGTGTCTTTAGAAAAGGGACCAGGAATCTTGGGTTCCAATTCCTGAAGAACGCTATGGGAGTCTTTCTCATGATATCCAAGCAACTGGAATTCTAGGTCACCACGAAATATCTTGGCGTCTTGCTGAGAATGAAGCAGGAATTTCAGTAATGGGATTCTCATATACAGAACACTACACGACCTCTTGCTACGGAAGTATAAAGAATCTTGCTTACACGAGTCCTCCATCACAAAAATCTACAGAGCGTCTTGCTAAGGGATAATCACCATTCAGGTTTTAGGAGTAGGATCTGTAAAATGGGAGTCCTCATATACAGGAAACTACACTGTCTACTGCTAAAGGAGTATAACGAATCTGGTTTACACGTGTCCTGCATCACAATAAAAACTTCAGGGTGTCTTGCTAAAAGCAAACCACGAATTTGGGTTTTTGAAGCATAAACTAGGGAAATGAAATCCTCATATACATGCAACTGCAATGACTTTCACTAAGAAAGAATAACGAATGTGGGTGACATATTTTCTCAATCCGAAAAAAAGTACACGACGTCTTCCTAATATCTAAAGAAGAATAAAGCTTTCGAAACCAGTATCAGTGAACAGGAGCACTCATATACAGGCAACTGCACGGCTGTTGCTAAAAATAAGGAATCTGGATTATGTGAGTCCTCAGTCCTGAAAATCTACAGGGCATCTTGCTGACAGCTAAAGAAGAATCAGGGATTCGAGGCCTTAATGTGTGTAATAGCAATCCTCATATACAGGAAACTACATGGCCTCTTGCTAAGAAAAAATAAGAAACCTCAGTTTTCTTGCTAAGAAAAAATAAGAAACCACGGTTCCTCGAACATAAAATCTACATGGCGTCTTTCTAAGGGCTAAACAAAAAACAGGGTTTTGAATCAGGAATCTAGGGAAAGAGAGTCCTCACATTCAGGACACTATACGGCATTCAACTAAGTACGAATAAAGAATCATTGTTGTACGCGTCGTCAATCCAAAAATTTCCCAGGATGTCTGCTATGGAACAAACAGGAAACAGAGCTTCGATCTCCCAAATGTTTCAGAGAAATTTAGAATGCGGATATTATGAATCGGTCATTTCAGGACTCCATGAACCTTCTGGTCCTCTTAAAAGTTGTAAATGGGTATTGGGCACTCCAAGTCCGTTAGGTTCCTCGAAACAATTAAGTCCAGATTCCAGGACAAAAAGAATCTTCTTGCCATATTTGGATGTAACTCTGGTCTTAAGGTAAGTCCTGTAATCCTTCCCCTTTCGTGTCTCTTTTTATTTTGAGACGGTACAAGGGTTTTGCACTTGGCAAATGTTTACTACGTACTTTTAATGGTAACCAGAAATCATGGAATCCACGTCCCTAGGAAACTTCTGAGCATCTGTCAGGAAAAACCAGGACATCTTACTGAGAACGAAAAGGAAATCCGTTTCTAGGACTTCTCATTTTCCAGAATCTTCAGGGCCTCTTGATAAGGTTTAATCAGCAATCTGGGCTTCTGGGTCCCTACATTTTCAGAGACAGTTGCTCCGTGGATACAAGAAATCTGTCAATAAAGATCCTCAGGATCTTTCTGGTCCCCTTGTTCGTTGTAATCAAGGATTTGGCCCTAGAAATTCTTTTGTTTCCAGGGACCATCTACGACCATAATCATATCCCCCAGAATCAAAAGGTATATTGGTACAAAATTCCTCGATTCAGGTGACCTCAAATTACAGAAAATTCGTGTGAGTCGGCAGGTAGGAATTGGGGTTTGGAATATTCCACATGTTGGTGAGTTCTGTGAAGGGGAACCAGGAATCTTGGATTCCAGTTCCCAAAGAACATTATGGACGTCTTTCTCTAGATATCCAAAAACTGGAATACTTGGTCTCCAGGAACTATCTTGGCATGTTGCAGAGTGAAGCAGGAAACTGGGTAATGGAAGCCGTCATATACAGGAAACTACATATCATATTGCTTAGTAAGTATAAGGAATCATCCTTATATGATTTCTCAATCCTAAACTATAGGCCGTCTTCCTAAAAGGTAACCACGTATCAGATTTTGAAGTAGGAATCTGGGTAATGTGAGTCCTCACATATAGGAAACTACACTGCCTATTGCTAAGTAAGAATAAGGAATCTGCCTAACTCTTGTCCTCAATCCTAAAAAAACTTCAGGTTGTCTTTCTATGGGCTAAACATGAATCATTGTGTTTTCGAGTTGAATCTGGGAAATGGAGTCCTTATTTACAGGCAACTACATGACCTTTTGCAAAGAAAGAATAAGGAACCTGGTTTACACGAGTCCTCAAACTCAAAAATCTACAGAGCATCTTGGAAAGTGTTAAAAAGGAATCAGAGTATTTTATTTGGAGAGGGACCGAGGGTTTTGCAGTTGCTAAATAATTAGTATGAATTATTAAAATGGAACCAGGATCCATGGATTCCACTTCCCTAGAAAACAACAGGGCATCTGCATTTTTGTACACAGTTTTAGTATCCACATGGACCGGGAAATTCAGGGTACCTTGCTGAGAACGGAAAGGGAATCTGGTTCTTGGAGTTCACAATTGCCTAAATCCTCAAAGCCTCTTGATAAGGTTTAATGAGCAATCTGGGTTTCTATGTCGTCACATTTTTAGTGTGTCTTTTCAAAGGGGACCTGGAATCTTGGGTTCCAATTTCTCAAGAACATTGTGGGAGTCTTTCTCTTGATAATCAAGCAATTGGAATTCTAGGTCACCAGGAAATATCTTGGGGTCTTGCTGAGAATGAAGCAGGAATTTCAGTAATGGAAGTCCACATATACAAAACACTACACGACCTGTTGCTACAGAAGAATAAGGAATCTAAGTTAAACGAGGCCTCCATCCCAAAAAACTACAGACCGTCATGCTAAAAGATAACCACCATTCAGGTTTTGGGAGTAGGAATCTGGATAATGGGAGTCCTCATATACAGGAAACTGCAATGTCTATTGCTAAAGGAGAATAAGGAATCTGGTTTACACGTGTCCTCCATCCCAATAAAACTTCAGGGTTTCTTTCTAAGGGCAAAACAGGAATTTAGATTTTTGAAGCATAAACTAGGGAAATGAAATCCTCATATACAAGTAAATGAACTGACTTTTCGTAAGAAAGAATAAGGAATGAGGGAGACATGTTTTCTCATTTTCCAAAAATGTATACGACGTCTTCCTAAGATCTAAACAAGAATCAAGCTTTCGACGCATGTATCTGTGAATAGGAGTACTCATATACAGGTATCTGCACGGCTGTTGCTAAAAATAAGGAATCCGGGTTATTCGAGTCCCCAGTCCTGAAAATCTACAGGGCATCTTGTTGACGGCTAAAGAAAGATCAGGGATTCGAGGCATGAATGTGGGTAATAGCAATCCTCATATACAGGAAACTACATGGCCTCTTGCTAATAAAAGAGAAGAAATCTGTTTTCCACGTTTCCTCTATTAAAAATCTACATGACTTATTACTAAGGGCTAAACAAGAATCAGGGTTTTGAAACAGGAATCAAGGGAAAGAGCGTCCTCACATACAGGACACTACATGGCCTCCAACTAAGTACGAATAAAGAATGATTGTTTTATGCGACCTCAGTCCAAAAAATTCCCAGGTTGTCTGCTATGGGACAAACAAGAAACAGATCACCGACCTACCCAAATGTTTCAGAGCAATTTAGCATTTGGATATTATGAAGCGGTCATTTCAGGACTCCAGCAACATTCTTGTCCTCTTAAAAATTGTAAATGGTATTGGGCACTCCAAGTCCGTTAGGTTCCTCAGAGCAACTAAGCCAGATTCCAGGGTAAAAAGAATCTTCTTGCCATATTTGGATGTAACTCTGTTCTTACGGGGAACACTAATCCTTCCTCTTCCGTGTTTCTTTATATTTTGAGAAGGGACAAGTGTTTTCCACTTGCCAAATGTTTACTACGTAATTTTAATGGTAACCAGGAATCATGGAATCCACGAACCTTGGAAACTTCCAGGCATCTGTCTTTTGATATACTGAATATGTAATCCAAATCGACAGGAAATATCAGGGCATCTTACTGAAAATTAAAACGAAATCCGGTTCTAGGAGTTCTCATTTTCTGGAATCTACAGGACCTCTTGATAAGGTTTAATCAGCAATCTGGGCTTCTTGGTCCCTACATTTTCAGAGGTCATTGCTCCGTGGATACGCTAAATCTGCCATTACAGATCCTCAGGATCTCTCTGGTCCTCTTGTTAGTTGTAATCAAGGATTTGGCCCTAGAAACCCTTTTGTTTCCTGGGACCATCTACGACCATAATCACATTCCCCGGAATCAAAAGGAATATTGGTACAAAATTCTTCAATCCAGGTGACCTCAAAGTACAGAAAATTCTTGTGGGTGGGCTGTTAGGAATTGGGGTTTTGGGTATGGAATATTCCACATTTTGGTGTGGTCTTGTGAATGGGAACCAAGAATCTTCGATTCCAGTTCCCAAAGAATATAATGGACGTCTTTCTCATGATATCCAAAAAACTGGAATTCTCGGTCACCAGGAACTGACTTGGCATTCTGCAGAGTGAAGCAGAAGCTGGGTAATGGAGGTCTTCATATACAGGAAACTACACGTCATATTGCTAAGTAAGTAAGGAATCGTCCTTATATGAGTCCTCAATCCTAAAAACTACAGACAGTCTTCCTAAGACATAACCACAAATCGGGTTTTTCAAGTAGGAATCTGGGTAATGGGGGTCCTCACATAAAGGAAACTTCACTGCCTATTGATAAGTAAGAATAAGTAATCTGTGTTACTCAGGTCCTCAATCCCAAAAAAGCTTAAGGTCATATTGCTATGGGCTAAAAACGAATCATGGTGTTTTCGAGCATGAATCTGGTAAATGGAGTCCTTATTTGCAGGTAACAACGTGAGCTTTTGCTAAGAAAGAATAAGGAATCTTGGTTTCACGAGTCCTCAATCACAAAAATCTCCAGAGCATCTTGGAAAGTTCTAAAAAGAATCAGAGTTCGAAGCAGGATGTATCTAATGAGAGTTCTAATATACAGGATAATAAACAGCCTCTTGCCACAGAAGAAAAAGAACCGGGGTTATAGCAGCCCTCAGTCCTTAAAATTAACAGACCATCTGCTGTGGGCTAAACAACAATCAGCGTTTAGATGCTGAAACATAGGTAATAGTAGCCCTCATATGCAGAATCTACATGATCTCTAGCTAAGGAGAACTAATAAACTTCCTTTGTTCGATTCCTCACTCACAATATCTACATGACATCTTGCTAATACCAAAACAAGAATCAGCGTTTCCAAACAGGATTCTGGGGAAAGGGAGTCCACATATACAGAACATTACACGGCCCCTCTGTAAAGAAGAAGAAGGAATCTGTGATACACTATTCCGCAATCTGAAAAATTCCCAGGATGTCTTCCTGCGGTATAAACAAGAATCAAGGCTACGAGCTTGTCTCATGTTTCAGAGATATTTGGCGTGTGGGTATTATGAATCAGTCATTTCAGAACTCCAGCAACATTCAGGTCCTATTTATAATTGTAATCGGGTATCTGGTAGTACAAGTTCCTTAGATTCCTCGGGACATTTAAGGCCAGCTTCCCGAAAAAAGTATCATCTTGCTATATTTGGATGTAAATTTGGGCTTAACATGAACTTGGTTATCCTTAAATTTCCTTTTGTACTTTATTTGGAGAGGGGCCGAGGGTTTTGCGGTTGCCAAATATTTAGTATGAATTATTAAAATGTAACCAGGATACACGGAATCCACGTCCCTAGGAAACATGGCATCTGCAGTTTTGTACACAGAATATTGGAATCCACATGGACAGGGAAATTCAGGGCATCTTGCTGAGAATGGAAAGGGAATACTGTTCTTGGAGTTCTCAATCGCCTAAATCTACATAGTCTCTTGATAAGGTTTAATCAGTAATCTGGGCTTCTATGTCGCCATATTTTTAGTGTGTCTTTTGAAAAGAGATCAGGAATCTTGGGTTCCAATTCCTCAAGAACTATTTGGGAGTCTTTCTCTTGATATCCAAGCTACTGGAATTCTAGGTCATCAGGAAATATCTTGGCGTCTTGCTGAGAATGAATCAGGAATTTCAGTAATGGGAGTCCTCATATACAGAACACTACACGACCTGTTGCTAAGAAGAATAAGGAACCTTGGTTACACGAGGCCTCCATCCCAAAAACCTAAGGACCGTCTTGCTAAGAGATAACCACCATTCAGGTTTTGGGAGTAGGAATCTGGATAATGGGAGTCCTCATATACAAAAAACTGCACTCTCTATTGCTAAAGGAGAATAAGGAATCTGGTTTACACGTGGCCTCCCTCCCAATAAAACTGCAGTGGATCTTGCTAAGGGCTAAACACGAGTTGGGGCTTTGAAGCATAAACTAGGAAAATGAACTCCTCATATAGAGGCAAAAGAACTGACTTTTCCTAAGAAAGAATAAGGAATGTTCGTGACATGTTTTCTCAATCTATAAAAAATTATATGGTGTATTCCTAAGATCTAAACAAGAATCAAGCTTACGGCACATGTATCTATGAACAGGAGTACTCATATACAGGTAACTTCATGGCTGTTGATAAAAATAAGGAATCTGGATTATAGGAGTCCTCAGTCCTGAAAATCTAGAGGACATCTTGCTGACGGCTAAAGAAGAATCAGGGATTGAAGGCATGAATGTGGGTAATAGCAATCCTCATATACAGGAAACTGCATGGCCTCGTGCTAATAAAAGAGAAGAAATCTGTTTTCCATGGTTCCTCTATCAAGAAATCTACATGACTTCTTACTAAGGGCTAAACAAGAACAGGGTTTCGAAACAGGAATCAAGGGAAAGAGAGTCCTCACATACCGGACACTACATGGCCTCCAACTAAGTATGAATCAAGAATCATTGTTGTATGCGCACTGAATCCAAAAAATTCCCAGGTTTTCTGCTATGGGACAAACAAGAAACAGATCTTCAAGCTCCCCAAATGTTTCAGAGCAATTTAGCATTCGGATATTATGAATTGGTCATTTCAGGACTCCTGCAACATTCTGGTCCTCTTAAAAATGTAAATGGTCTTGGGCACTCCAAGACCGTTAGGTTCCTCAGAACAACTAAGACCAGATTCCAGGACAAAAAGAATTTTCTTGCCTTATTTGGATGTAACTCTGGTCTTAAGGTGAAGCCTGTAATCCTTCCTCTTCCGTGTCTCTTTTTATTTTGAGAAGGTACAAGGATTTTGCACATGCCAAATATTTACTACATACTTTTAATGGTAACCAGAAATCATGGAAACCACGAACCTAGGAAACTTCTGGGCATCTGTCTTTTGATATACTGAATTTGGAAACCAAAGTGGCAGTAAAAATCAGGGCATCTTACTGAGAATTAAGAGGAAATCCGGTTCTAGGTGTACTCATTTTCTGGAATCTACAGGGCCTCTTGATAAGGTTTAATCAGCAATCTGGTCTTCTGGGTCACTAGATTTTCAGAGCTACTTGTTCCTTGGAAACGCTAAATCTGTCATTACAGATCCTCAGGATCTTTCTGGTCCTCTTTTTAGTTGTAATCAAGGATTTGGCCCTAGAAATCCTTTTGTATCCTGGGACCTTCTACGCCCATAATCATATTCTCCAGAATCAAAAATTATATTGGTGCAAAATTCCTCACTTCAGGTGACCTCAAAGTGCAGAAAATTCTTGTGGGTCGCAGGTAGGAATTGGGGTTTTGGGTTTGGAATATTCCACATTTTGGTGAGGTCTTTTGAAGGGGAATCAGGTATCTTGGATTCCAGTTCCCAAAGAACATTATTGACATATTTTTCTTGATATCCAAAAAACTGGAACTCTCGGTCACCAGGAAGTGTCTCGGCATCCTGCAAAGTGCAGCAGGAAGCTGCTTAATGGAGGTCATCATATACAGGAAAGTACACGTCATATTGCTGAGGAAGTATAAGGAATCTTCCTTATATGAGTACTCAATCCCAGAAACTACAGGCTGTCTTCCTAAGACGTAACCACGAATCAGGTTTTTGAAGTAGGAATCTGGGTAATGGGAGTCCTCACATAAAGGAAACTTCACTGCCTATTGCTAAGTAGGAATAAGGAATCCGCGTTACTCGGGTCCACAATTCCAAAAAAGCTCAAGTCATCTTGCTATGGGTAAACACGAATTATGGCATTTTCGAGCCTGAATCTGGAAAATGGAGTCCTTATTTACAGGCAACTACATGACCTTTTGCTAAGAAAGAATAAGGAATCTGGGTTACACGAGTCCCCAATCCCAAAAATCTACAGAGCATCTTGGAAAGTTCTAAAAAGAATCAGAGTTTCGAAGCAGGTTGTATCTAATGAGAAACCTAATATACAGCAAAATACAGAGCCCATTGCCAAGGAAGAAGAATAATCGAGGTTATAGCAGTCTTCAGTCCTTAAAATCAAAAGACCATCTGCCGTGGGCTAAACAAGAATCAGGGTTTAGAAGCTGGAACATAGGTAATCGCAGTTCTCTTATGCAGAATCTACATGATCTCTATCTAAGGAGAACTAAGAAACCTCTTTTACACGGTTCCTCCATCACAATATCTACATGACATCTTGCTAATGGTAAAACAAGAATCAGGGTTTTCAAAAAGGATTCTGGGTAATGAGAGTCCTTATATACAGGACATTACATGGCCCCTCGGTAAACAAGAATAAGGAATCTGTGATACACGTGTCCACCATCCAAAAAATTCTCAGGGTGTCTTGCTGCGGTATAAACAAGAATCAAGGTTTCGAGGTCGTCTCACGTTTCGGAGATATTTGGCTTGTGGGTATTATGAATCAGTCATTTCAGGACTCAAGCAACATTCTGTTCTTCTTGAGATTTTTAATCGGGTATCTGGTAGTACAAGTCCCTTAGGTTCCTCGGGACAATTAAGGACAGTTTCCTGGAAAAAAAGTATCATCTTGGCGTATTTTGATGTAATTTTGGTCTTAACATGAACTTGGCTATCCTTAAATTTCCTTTTGTACTTTATTTGGAGAGGGGCTGAGGCTTTTGCAGATGCCAAATATTTACTACAAATTATTGAAATGTAACAGGGTCCATGGATTCCATGTCCCTAGGAAACATCTGGGCATCTTCATTTTGGTACACATAGTTCTGGAATCCACATAGATAGGGAAATTCAGGGCATCTTGCTGAGAACAGAAAGCGAATCCGGATCTTGGAGTCCTCAATCGTCTAATCTACAAAGTTTCTTGATAAGGTTTAATCAGCAATCTGTGCTTCTAAGTCACCACATTTTTAGTGTGTCTTTAGAAAAGGGACCAGGAATCTTGGGTTCCAATTCCTCAAGAACTTTATGGGAGTCTTTCTCTTGATATCCAAGCAACTAGTATTCTAGGTCACCAGGAATTATCGTGGCGTCTTGCTGAGAATGAAGCTGGAATTTCAGTAATGAGAGTCGTCATATACAGAACACTACATGACCGATTGCTACGGAAGAATAAGGAATCTTGGTTGAATGAGGCCTCCATCACAAAAACCTACAGATCGTCTTGCTAAGATATAACCACCATTCAGGTTTTGGGAGTAGGATTCTGGATAATGTGAATCCTCATATACAGGAAACTGCACTGTCTATAGCTATAGGAGAAAATGAATCTGGTTTACACCTGTCCTCCATCACAATGAAACTTCAGGTTTTCTTGCTAAGGGTTAAACACGAATTTGGGTTTTTGAAGCATAAACTAGGGAAATGAAATTCTCATATACAGGCAAATGCACTGACTTTTCCTAAGAAAGAATAAGGAATGTGGGTGACATGTTTTCTCAATCTCCAAAAATATATACGGCGTCTTATTAAGATCTAAACAAGAATCAAGATTTTGATGCATGTATCTGTGAAGAGGAGTACTCATATAAAAGTAACTGCACGGATGTTGCTAAAAATAAGGAGTCTGGGTTATACGAGTCCTAAGACCTGAAAATCTACAGGGCATGTTGCTGACAGCTAAAGAAGAACCAGGAATTCGATGGATAAATGTGGGTAATAGCAATCCTCATATACAGGAAACTACATGGCCTCTTGCTAATTAAAGAGAAAAATACTGTTTTCCACGGTTCCTCCCTAACACTCTACGTGACTTCTTACTTCGGGATTAACAAGAATCAGGGTTGTGAAACAGGAATCAAGGGAAAGAGAGTCCTCACATACAGGACACTACATGGCCTCCAACTACGTACGAATAAACAATCATTGTTGTACGCGTCCTCAATCCAAAAAATTCCCAGGTTGTCATCTATGGGACAAACAAGAAACAGATCTGCGAGCTCCCCAAATTTTTCAGAGCAATTTAGCATTCGGATATTATGAATCGGTTATTTCAGGACTCCAGCAACATTCTGGTCCTCTTAAAAGTTGTAAATGGTGTTGGGCACTCCAAGTCCGTTAGGTTCCTGAAAACAACTAAGGCCAGATTGCAGGACAAAAAGAATCTTCTTGCCATATTTGGATGTAACTCGGGTCTTTAGGTGAACTCTGTAATCTTTCCCCTTCCGTTTCTCTTTTTATTTTGGGACGGGATAAGTGTTTTGCACTTGCCAAATGGTTACTACGTACTTTTAATGGTAACCAGGAATCATGGAAACCACGTCCCTCGGAAACTTCTAGGCATCTGTCTTTTGATATACAGAATTTGGAATCCAAATCGACAGGAAAAATCAGGGCATTTTACTGAGAATAAAAAGGAAATCCGGTTCTATGAGTTTTCGTTTTCCGGAATTTACTGGTCCTCTTTATAAGGTTTAATCAGCAATCTGGGCTTCTGTGTCCCTATTTTTCAGAGCTACTTTCTCGGTGGATATGCTAAATCAGTCATTGCACATCCTCAGGATCTTTCTGGTCCTCTTGTTAGTTGTAATCAAGGATTTGGCCCTAGAAATCCTTCTGTTTCCAGGGACCATCTGCAACCATAATCGTATTCCCCAGAATCCAAAGGTATATTGGTACAAAATTCCTCAATTCAGGTGACCTCAAAGTACAGAAAATTCTTGTGGGTGGACCGGTAGAAATTGGGGTTTGGGTTTGGAATTTTCCACATTTTGGGGATGTCTTGTGAAGGGGAACCAGTAATCTTGGATTCCAGTTTCCAAAGAACATTATGGACGTCTTTCTCTTGATATCCAAAAACTGGAAATATCAGTCTCCAGGAACTGTCTTTACATTCTGCAGAATTAAGCAGGAAGCTGGGTAATGGAGGTCGTCATATGCAGGAAACTATACGTCATATTGCTAAGGAAGTATAAGGAATCTTCCTTATATGAGTCCTCAATCCCAAAGCTACTGGCCATCGTCCTAAGAGGTAACCACGAATCAGGTTTTTGAAGTAGGAATCTGGGTAATGGGAGTCCTCACATACAGGAAATTTCACTGCCTATTGCTAAGTAAGCATTAGGAATCAGCGTTACTCGTGTCCTCAATCCTAAAAAAACTTCAGGTCGTCTTGCTATGGGCTAAACACGAACCATGGTGTTTTCGGGCATGAATCTGGGATATGGAGTCCATATTTACAGGCAAATACATGACCTTTTGCTAAGAAAGAATAAGGAACCTGGGTTACACGAGTCCTCAATCCCAAAAATCTACAGAGGGTCTTTAAAGTGTTAAAAAGGAATCAGAGTTTCTAAGCAGGATTTATCTAATGAGCATCCTGTTGTACAGGAAAATACACAGCCCCTTGCCAAGGAGGAAAAAGAATCGGGGTTATAGTATACCTCCGTTAGGAAAATCAACAGGCCATCTGCTGTGGGCTAAATAATAATCAGGGTTTATAAGCTGTAACAAAGGTAACAGCCGTCCTCATATACAGAATCTATGCAATCTCTAGCTAAGGAGAGATAAGAAACCTGTTCTTAACGGTTCCCCATCAGATTATATACATGACATCTTGCTAATGGTAAAACAAGAGTCAGTGTTTCCAAACAGGATTCTGGGGAAAGGGAGTCCTCATATACAGGACATTACACGGCCCCTCACTAAAGAAGAATTGGGAATCTGTGATACACTAGGCCACAATTCGAAAAATTCTCAGGGTGTCTTGCTGCGGTATAAACAAGAATCAAGGCTTTGAGCTCGTCTCATGTTTCAGAGATATTTGGTTTGTGGGTATTATGAATCAGACATTTCAGGACTGCAGCAACATTCTGGTCCTCTTGAGAGTTGTAATTGGGTATCATGTAGTTCAATTCCCTCAGGTTCCTTGGGACAATTAATGCCATTTTCCTGGAAAAAATTATGATCTTGCCACATTTGTATGTAACTTTGGTGTTAATATGAACTTGGTAATCCTTAAATTTCTGCATGCAATTTATTTGGAGAGGGGTTGAGGTTTTTGAAGTTGCTAAATATTTAGTACGAATTATAAAATGTAACCAGGATTCATGGAATCCACGTCCCTAGGAAATATCTGGGCATCTCTATTTTTATATAGAGAGTTGGAATCCACATGGACAGGAAAATCAGGACAAATTGCTGAGAACGGAAAGGGAATCCGGTCTTGGAAATCTCAATCACCTAAATCTGCAACGTCTCTTGATAAGGTTTAATCAGCAATCTGGGCTTCTATGTTGCTGCATTTAGGTGTGTCTTTCGAAAAAGGACCAGGAATCTTTGGTTCCAATTCCTGAAGAACTTTATGGGAGTCCTTCTCATAATATCCAAGCAACTGGAATTCTAGGTCACCACGAAATATCTTGGCGTCTTGCTCAGAATGAAGAAGGAATTTCAGTAATGGGAGTACTCATATACAGAACACTACATGACCTGTTGCTACAGAAGAATAAGGAATCTTGCTTACACGAGGCCTCCATCACAAAAACCTGTAGAGTGTCTTGCTAAGGTATAAGCACCATTCAGGTTTTGGAAGTAGGAATCTGGATAATGGGAGTCCTCATATACAGGAAACTGCACTGTCTATTGCTAAAGGAGTATAACGAATCTGGTTTACACGTGTCCTGCATCCCAAAAAAAACTTCAGGGTGTCTTGCTATAAGCAAACCACGAATTTGGGTTTTTGAAGCATAAACTAGGGAAACAAAATCCTCATATACAGGCAACTGCACTGACTTTTCCTAAGAAAGAGTAAGGAATGTGGGTGACATATTTTCTCAATCCCCAAAAAAGTACACGGCATCTTCCTAAGATCGATACAAGAATCAAGTTTTCGACACCAGTATCAGTGAACGGGAGTACTCATATACAGGCAACTGCATGACTGCTGCTAAAAATAAGGTATCTGGGTTATGCGAGTCCTCAGTCCTGAAAATTTACAGGGTATCTTGCTGACAGCTAAAGAAGAATCAGGGATTTGAGGCCTTAATGTGTGGGATAGCAATCCTCATATACAGGAAACTACATGGCCCCTTGCTAAGAAAGAATAAGAAATCTGTTTTCCACGGTTCCTCGAACAAAAAATCTACATGGCGTCTTACTAAGGGCTAAACAAGAATCAGTGTTTGGAACCAGGAATCTAGGGACAGAGAGTCCTCACATTCAGGACACTACATGGCGTCCAAGTACGAATAAAGAATCATTGTTGTACGCATCGTCAATCCAAAAATTTCCCAGGGTGTCTGCTATGGGACAGACAAGAAACAGAGCTTCGAGTTCCTAAATGTTTCAGAGAAATTTAGAATGCGGATATTATGAATCAGTCATTTCAGGACTCCAGGAACCTTCTGGTCCTCTTAAAAGTTGTAAATTGGTATTGTGCACTCCAAGTCCGTTAGGTTCCTCGAAACAACTAAGTCCAGATTCCAGGACAAAAAGAACCTTCTTGCCATATTTGGATGTAACACTGGTCTTAAGGTAAATCCTGTAATCCTTCCTCTTTCGTGTCTCTTTTTATTTTGACACGGTACAAGGGTTTTGCACTTGCCAAATGTTTACTACGTACTTTTAATGGTAACCAGAAATCATGGAATGCACGTCCCTAGGAAACTTCTGAGCATCTGTCTTTTGATATACTGAATTTTGAATCCACATCAACAGAAAAAATCAGGACATCTTACTGAGAACGAAAAGGAAATCCGTTTCTAGGAGTTCTCATTTTCCAGAATCTACAGGGCTTCTTGATAAGGTTTAATCAGCAATCTGGGCTTCTGGTTCCCTATATTTTCATAGCCAGTTGCTCCGTGGATATGCTAAAATCTGTCAATAAAGATCCTCAGGATCTTTCTGGTCCCCTTGTTCGTTGTAATCAAGGATTTGGCCCTAGAAATACTTTTGTTTCCAGGGACCATCTACGACCATAATCATATTCCCCAGAATCAAAAGCTATATTGGTACAAAATTCCTGGATTCAGCTGACCTCAAAGTACAGAAAATTCGTGTGGTTGGACAGTTAGGAATTGGGGTTTGGGTTTGGAATATTCCACATTTTGGTGAGGTCTGTGAAGGGGAACCAGGAATCTTGGATTCCAGTTCCCAAAGAACATTATGGACGTCTTTCTCTTGATATCCAAAAAATGGAATTCTTGGTCTCCAGGAACTATCTTGGCATCCTGCAGAGTGAAGCAGGAAATGGGGTAATGGAGGCCGTCATATACAGGAAACTACACGTCATATTGCTAAGGAATTATAAAGAATCTTCCTTACATGAGTCCTCAAGCCTAAAACTACAGGCCGTCTTCCTAAGAGGAAACCACGAATCAGGTTGTTGAAGTAGGAATCTGGGTAATGGGAGTCCACACATACAGTAAACTACACTGCCTATTGCTAAGTAAGAATAAGGAATCTGCTTTACTCGTGTCCTCAATCCTAAAAAACATCAGGTCACTTTCCTATGCGCTAAACACAAATCATGGTGCTTTCGAGCTGAATCTGGGAAATGGAGTCCTTATTTATAGGCAACTACATGACATTTTGCTAAGAAAGAATAAGGAACCTGGGTTACACGAGTTCTCAGTCCCCAAAATCTACAGAGCATCTTGGAAAGTGTTTAAAAGGAATCAGAGTACTTTATTTGGAGAGGGACCGAGGGTTTTGCAGTTGCCAAATATTAAGTACGAATTATTAAAATGTAACCAGGATCCATGGATTCCACGTCCCTAGGAAACATCTGGGCATCTGCATTTTTGTAAACAGAGTTTTGGAATCCACATGGACAGGGAAATTCAGGGCATCTTGCTGAGAATGGAAAGTGAATCCGGTTCTTGGAGTTCTCAATCGGTTAAATCTACAAAGTCTCTTGATAAGGTTTTATCAGCAATCTGGGCTTCTAAGTCGTCACAGTTTTAGTGTGTCTTTTGAAAAGGGACCAGGAATCTTTGGTTCCAATTCCTCAAGAACTTTATCGGAGTCTTTCTTTGATATCCAAGCAATTGGAATTCTAGGGCACCAGGAAATATCTTGGCATCTTGCTGAGAATGAAACAGGAATTTAATTGGAGTCCTCATATACAGAACACTACACGACCTGTTGCTACGGAAGAATAAGGAATCTGGGTTACACGAGGTCTCCATCCCAAAAACCTACAGACCATCTTGCTAAGAGGTAACCACCATTCAGGTTTTGGAAGTAGGAATCTGGATAATGGGATTCCTCTTATACAGGAAACTACATTGTCTATTGCTAAAGGAGAATAAGGAATCTGGTTAACACGTGTCCTCCATCCCAATAAAACTTCAGGATTTCTCTCTAAGGGTTAAACACGAATTTGGGTTTTTGAAGCATAAACTAGGGAAATGAAATCCTCATATACAGGCAAATACAATGACCTTTCCTAGGAAAGAATAAGGAATGTGGGTGCCATGTTTTCTCAATCTCCAAAAAAGTATACAGCGTCTTCCTAAGATCTAAACAAGAATCAAGCTTTCAACACATGTATCAGTGATCAGGAGTACTCATATACAGGTAACTGCATGGCAGTTGCTAAAAATAAGGAATCTGTGTTATATGAGTCCTCAGTCGTGAAATTCTACAGGGCATCTTGCTGACGGCTAAAGAAGAATCAGGGATCAGAGTCAGAATGTGGGTAATAGCAATCCTCATATACTGGAAACTACATGGGCTCTTGCTAATAAAAGAGAAGAAATCTGTTTTACACGGTTCCTCTATCCAAAAATCTACATGACTACTTACTAAGGGCTAAACAAGAATCAGGGTTTCGAAACAGGAATCAAGAGAAAGAGAGTCCTCACACACAGGACACTACATGGCCTCCAACTAAGTACGAATAAAGGATAATTGTTGTACGCATCCTCAATCCAAACAAATCCCAGGTTGTCTGTTATGGGACAAACGAGAAACAGATCTTCGAGCTCCCCAAATGTTTCAGAGCAATTTAGCATTCAGGTATTATGAATCAGTCATTTCAGGACTCCAGCAACATTTCGGTCCTCTTAAAAGTTGTAAATGGTATTGGGCACTCCAAGTCCGTTAGGTAACTCAGAACAACTAAGGCCAGATTCCAGGACAAAAACAATCTTCTTGCCATATTTGGATGTAACTCTCGTTTTAATGTGAAGGGTGTAATCCTTCCCCTTCTGTGTCTCTCTTTATTTTGAGAAGGGATAAGGGTTTTGCACTTGCCAAACGTTTACTACATACTTTTAATGGTAACCAGGAATCATGGAATCCACGAACCTAGGAAACTTCTGAGCATCTGTCTTTTGATATACTGAATTTGGAATCCAAATCGACAGGAAAAATCAGGGCATCTTACTGAGAATAAAAAGAAATCCGGTTCTAGGAGTTCTCATTCTCCGGAATCTACAGAGCCTCTTGATAAGGTTTAATCAGCAACCATAGCTTCTGGGTCCCTATATTTTCAGAGCTACTTGCTCCGAGGATACGCTAAATCTGTCATTACAGATCTTCAGGATGTTTCTGGACCTTTTGTTAGTTGTTATCAAGGATTTGGCCCTAGAAATCCTTTTGTTTCCTGGGACCACATACGACCATAATCATATAACCCAGAATCAAAAGGTATATTGGTACAAAATTCCTCAATCCAGGTGACCTCAAAGTACAGAAATTTCTTGGGGGTGGGCCGGCAAAAATTGGGGTTTGGGTTTGGAATATTCCACATTTTGGGGAGGTCTTGTGAAGGGGAAACATGAATCTTGGATTCCAGTTCCCAAAGAACATTATGGACGTCTTTCTCTTGATATCCAAAAAACTGGAATTATCTGTCTACATGAACTGTCTTGGCATCCTGCAGAGTGAAGCAGGGAGCTGGGTAGTGGATGTCATCATATACAAGTTTCTACATGTCATATTGGTAAGAAAGTATACGGAGTTTTCGTTTTATGAGTACTCAGACCTAAACTACAGGCCGTCTTCCTAAGTGGTAACCACGAATCAGATTTTTGAAGTAGGAATCTGGGTAATGGCAGTCCTCACATTCAGGAAACTTCACTGCCTATTGTTAAGTAAGAATACGGAATCTGCGTTATTCGGGTCCTCAATCCCAAAAAAGCTTAAGGTCATCTTGCTATAGGCTAAACATGAATCCTGGTGTTTTCGAGCATTAATCTGGAAAATGGAGTCCTTATTTACAGGCAACTACATGGTCTTTTTATAAGAAATAATAAGGAATCTAGGTTACACGAGTTCTCAATCCCAAAAATCTACAGAGCATCTTGGAAAATTCTGAAAAGAATCAGAGTTTGGAAGCAGGATGTATCTAATGAGAGTTCTAATATACAGGAAAATACACAGGTCCCTTGCCAAGGAAGAAAAAGAATTGGGGTTATAGCAGTCCTCAGTCCTTAAAATCAACAGGTCATCTGCTGTTGGCTAAACAACAATCAGGGTTTAGAAGCTGGAACATAGGTAATAGCAGTTCTCATGTGCAGAATCTATATGATCTCTATCTAAGGAGTTCTAAGAAACCTCTTTTACACGGTTCCTCTGTCACAATTTCTACATGACATCGTGCTAATGACAAAACAAGAATCAGGTTTTGCAAACAGGATTATGGGGAAAGGGGGTCCTCATATACAGGACATTACACTGCCCCTCGCTGAGGAAGAATAATTAATCTTTGATACACTAGTCCACAATTCGAAAAATTCTCAGGGAGTCTTGCTGCGGTATAAACAAGAATCAAGACTTCGAACTCATCTCATGATTCAGAGATATTTGGCTTGCAGGTACTATGAATCAGTAATTTTTGGACTCCAGCAACATTCTGGTCCTCTTGAGAGTTGTAGTCTTGTATCTGGTAGTACAAATCCCTTAGATTCCTTGCGACAATTAAGGCCAGATTCCCCCCCAAAAAAGTATCATTTTGACAAATTTGGATATAACTTTGTTCTTAAGATGATCTTGGTAATCCTTAAATTTTCGTTTGTACTTTATTTGAAGAGGGGGCAAGGATTTTGCAGTTGGCAAATATTTAGTACGAATTATTAAAATGTAACCAGGATTCATGGAATCTACGTCCCTAGGAAACATCTGGGCATCTGCATTTTGTATACAGACTTTTGGAATCCACATGGACAGGGAAAATCAGGGCATCTTGCTGAGAACGGAAAGGGAACCCGGTTCTTGGAGTTCTCAATCGCCTAAATCTACAAAGTTCCTTGATAAGGTTTAATCAGCGACCTGGGCTTCTACGTCGCCACATTTTTAGTTTGTCTTTTGAAAAGGAACCAGGAATCTTGGGTTCCAATTTCTCAATAACTTTATGGGTGTCTTTCTCTTGATATTCAAACAACTGGAATTCTAGGTCACCAGGAAATATTTTGGCGTGTTGCTGACAATGAAGCAGGAATTTCAGTAATTGGAATCCTTATATACAGAACATAACACGACCTGTTGCTACGGAAGAATACGGAATCTTGTTTACATGAGGCCTCCATCCCAAAAACCTACAGAATGTCTTGCTAAGAGATAAGCACCATTCAGGTTTTGGGAGTAGGAATCTGGATAATGGGAGTCCTCATATACAGGAAACTGCACTGTTTATTGCTAAAGGAGAATAAGGAATCTGGTTTACACGTGTCCTCCATCCCAATAAAACTTCGGGGTTTCTTGCTAAGGACTAAAGATGAATTTAGGTTTTTGAAGCATAAACTAGGGAAATGAAATCCTCATATGGATGCAAATGCACTGACTTTTAGTAATAAAGAATAAGGAATGTGGGATATACGTTTTCTCAATTTCCAACAAAGTATACGGCGTCTTCCTATGACCTAAAAAGAATCAAGCTTTCGACGCATGTATCTGTGAACAGGAGTACTCATATACAGGTAATTGTACGGCTGTTGCTAAAAATAAGGAATCTGGGTAATAATAGTCCTCATTCCTGAAAATCTACAGGGCATCTTGCTGACGGCTAAAGAAGAATCAGGGATTTGAAGCATGAATGTAGGTAATAGCATCCTAATATACAGGAAACTACATAGCCTCTTGCTAATAAAAGAGAAGAAATCTGATTTCCACGGTTCTTCTATCAACAAATCTACATGACTTCTTACTAATAGATAAACAAGAATCAGGGTTTCGAAACAGGAATCATGGGAAAGATAGTCCTCACATACAGGACACTACATGACTTCCAACTAAGTTCCAAAAAGAATTATTGTTATACGCGCCCTCAATCTTAAAAGTTCCCAGGTTGTCTGCTATGGGACAAACAAGAATTCCCCAAATGTTTCAGAGCAATTTAGCTTTTGGATATTATGAATGAGTCATTTCAGGACTCCAGCAACATTCTGGTCCTCTTAAAAGTTGTAAATGGTATTGGGTACTCCAAGTCCGTTAGGTTCCTTAGAACAACTAAGGCCAGATTCCAGGACAAAAAGAATCTTATTGCCATATTTGGCTGTAACTCTGGTCTTAAGGTGAACCCTGTAATCCTTCCCCGTCCATGTCTCTTTTTATTTTGAGTAGGGACAAGGTTTTTGCACTTCCAAATGTTTACAATGTACTTTTACTGGTAACCAGGAAACATTGAATCCACGAACCTAGGAAACTTCTGGGCATCTGTCTTTTGATATACTGAATTTGGAATCCAAATTGAGAGGAAAAATCACAGCATCTAACTGGGAATTAAAAGGAAATTCTGTTCTGGGAGTTCTCATTTTCCGGAATCTACATGGCCTCTTGATAAGTTTTAATCAGCAATCTGGGCTTCTGGATCCCTACATTTTCGGAGCTACTTGCTCCGTGGATACACTAAATCTGTCATTACAGATTCCCAGGAACTTTCTGGTCCTCTTGTTAGTTGTAATCAAGTATTTGGTCCTAGAAATCCTTTGGTTTCCTGGAACCATCTACGACCATAATCATATTCCCCAGAATCAAAAAGTATATTGGTACAAAATTCCTCGATTCTGGTGACCTCAAAGTACAGAAAATTCTTGTGGGTGGGCAGGTAGGAATTGGGGTTTTGGGTTTGGAATATTCCACACTTTGGAGCGGTCTTGTGAAGGGGAACCAGGAAACTTGGATTCCAGTTCCCAAAGAACATTATGGATGTCTTTCTCTTGATATCTAAAAAACTGGAATTCTCGGTCACCATGAAGTGTCTCGGCATCCTGCAAATAAGGCAGGAAGCTGTGTAATGAAGGTCGTCATATACAGGAAACTACACATCATATTGCTAAGGAAGTATAAGGAATCTTCCTTATATGAGTGCTCAATCCCAAAAACTAGAGGCCGTCTTCCTAAGACGTAAACACGAATCAGGTTTTTGAAGTAGGAATCTGGGTAATGGGAGTCCTCACATAAAGGAAACTTCACTGCCTATTGCTAAGTAAGAATAAGGAATCTGCGTTTTTCGGGTCCTCAATCCCAAAAAAGCTTAATGTCATCATGCTATGGGCTAAACACGAATCATGATGTTTTTGAGCATGAACCTAGAAAATGGAGTCCTTATTTACTGGCAACTACATGACCTTTTGATAAAAAAAGAATAAGGAATCTGGGTCACACAAGTCTTCAATCCTAAAAATCTACAGAGCATCTTGGAATGTTCTAAAAAGAATCAGAGTTTCGAAGCAGGATGTATCTAATGAGAGTCCTAATATACAGGAAAATACACAGCCCCTTGCCAAGGAAGAAAAAGAATCGGGGTTATAGCTGTCCTCAGTCCTTAAAATCAACAGGCCATCTGCTGTGGGCTAAACAAGAATCAGGGTTTAGAAGCTGGAACATAGGTAATAGCAGTCCTCATATGCAGAGCCTGCATGATCTATAGCTAAATAGAACTTAGAAACCTCTTTTACACTGTTCCTCCGTCACAATATCTACATGACATCTTGCTAATGGCAAGACAAGAACCAGGGTTTAAAACCAGGATTCTGGTGAAAGGGAGTCCTCATATACAGGACATTGCACGGCCCCTCGGTAAAGAAGAATAAGGAATCTGTGATACACTAGTCCACAATCCGAAAAAATCTCAGGGTGTCTTGCTGCATTATAAACAAGAATCAAGGCTTCTAACTCGTGTCATGTTTCAGAGATATTTGGCTTGTGGATATTATGAATCTGTCATTTCAGGACTCCAGCAACATTCTGGTCCTCTTGAGAGTTGTAATCGGGAATCTGGTAGTACAAATCCCTTAAGTTCCTTGGGATGAGTAAGGCCAGATTCCCGGAAAAAAAGTTTCATATTGCCGTATTTGGATGTAACTTTGGTCTCAAGGTGTACTTGGTAATCCTTAAATTTCCGTTTGTACTTTATATGTAGAGGAGCCAAGGGTTTTGCAGTTGCCAAATATTAAGTACGAATTATTATATTGTAACCAGGATCCATGGATTTCACGTCCCTAGGAAATATCTGTGCATTTGGATTTTTGTACACAAAGTTTTAGTATCCACATGGACAGAGAAATTCAGGGCATCTTGCTGAGAATGGAAAGGGAATCCGGTTCTTGGAGTTCTCAATCGCCTATATTCTCAAAACCTCTTGATAAGGTTTAATGAGGAATCTCGGCTTCTATGTCGACACATTTTGTGTATGTCTTTTCAAAGGGGACCAGGAATCTTGGGTTCCAATTCCTCAAGAAGTTTATGGGAGTCTTTCTCTTGATACCCAAGTAACTGGAATTCTAGGTCACCAGGAAATATATTGGCGTCTTGCTGAGAATGAAGCAGGAATTTCAGTAAAGGGAGTCCTCATATACAGAACACTACACGACCTGTTGCTACGGAAGAATAAGGAATCTTGGTTACATGAGGTCTCTATCCCATAAACTACAAACCGTCTTACAAAGAGATAACCACCATTCAGGATTTGGGAGTAGGAAACTGAATAATGGGAGTCCTCATATACAGGAAACTGCACTGTCAATTGCTAAAGGAGAATAAGCAATCTGGTTTACACATGTCCTCCATCCCAATAAAATTTCAGGGTTTCTTGCTAAGGGCTAAACACGAATTTAGGTTTTTTAAGCATAAACTAGGTAAATGAAATCCTCATATACAGGCAAATGCACTGACTTTTCCTAAGAAAGAATAAGGAATATGGGAGACATGTTTTCTCAATTTCCAAAAATGTATACAGCGTCTTCCTAAGATCTAAACAAGATTCAAGCTTTTGACGCATGTATCTGTGAACAGGAGTACTCTTATACAGGTAATTGCACGGCGGTTGCTAAAAATAAGGAATCTGGGTTATATGAGTCCTCAGTCCTGAAAACCTACAGGTCATCTTGCTGACGGCTAAAGAAGAATCTGGGATTTGAGGTATGAATGTGGGTTATAGCAATCCACATATACAGGAAATTACATGGCCTCTTGCTAATAAAAAAGAAGAAATCAGTTTTCCCCGGTTCCTCTATCAAAAAATCTACATGACTTCTTACTAAGGGCTAAACAAGGATCAGGGTTTCGAAACAAGAATCAAGGGAAAGAGAGTTCTCACCTACAGGACACTACTTGGCCTCCAAGTAAGTACGAATGAAGAATCATTGTTGTACGCGCCCTCAATCCAAAAAATTCCCAGGTTGGTTGCTAAGGGACAAACAAGAAACAGATCTTCGAGCTCCCCAAATGTTTCAGTGCAATTTAGCATTCGGATATTATAAATCGGTCATTTCAAGACTCCAGCAACATTCTGGTCCTCTAAAAATTTGTAAAAGGTATTGGGCAATCCAAGTCCGTTAGGTTCCTCAGAACAACTAAAGGCAGATTCCAGGACAAAAAGAAACTTCTTGCCATATTTGGATGTAACTGTGGTCTTAAGGTGAAACCTGTAATCCTTTCACTTTTGTGTCTCTTTTTATTTTGAGACGGGACAAGGGTTTTGCACTTGCCAAATGTTTACTACGTACTTTTATTGGTAACCAGGAATCATGGAATCCACGAACCTAGGAAACTTCTGGGCATCTGCCTTTTGATATACTGAATTTGGAATCCAAATCGACAGGAAATATCAGGGCATCTTCCTGAGAATTAAAAGGAAATCCTTTTCTAGGTGGTCTCATTTTCTGGAAACTACAGGGCCTCTTGATAAGGTTTAATCAACAATCTGGGCTTCTGGTCCCTACATTTTCAGAGCTACTTGCTCCGTGGATATGCTAATTCTGTCATTACAGATCCTCAGGATCTTTCTGGTCCTCTTGTTTGTTGTAATCAAGTATTTGGCCCTAGAAATTCTTTTGTTTTCTGGGACTATCTACGACCATAATCATATTCCCCAGAATCAAACGGTATAGTGGTACAAAATTCCTCGATTGAGGTGACCTCAAGGTACATAAAATTCTTGTGTGTGGGCAGGTAGGAATTGGGGTTTTGGGTATGGAATATTCCACATTTTTGTGAGGGGAAATCAGGAATCTTGGATTCCAGTTCCCAAAGAATATTATGGAAGTCTTTCTCTTGATATCCAAAAACTGGAATTCTCGGTCACCAGGGACTGTCTCAGCAACCTGCATAGTGAAGCAGGAAGGTGGGTAATGGAAATCGTCATATACAGGAAGCTACACGTCATATTGGTAAGGAAGTATAATGCATCTTCCTTATATGAGTCCTCAATCCCAAAAACTACAGGCCATCTTCCTAAGACGTAACCACGAATCAGGTGTTTTAGGTAGGAATCTGGGTAATGGGAGTCCTCACATAAAGGAAACATCACTGCCTATTGCTAAGTAAGAATAAGGAATCAGCGTTACTCAGGTTTCAATCCCCAAAAAACTTAAGGTCATCTTGCTATGGGCTAAACCCGATTCATGATGTTTTCGAGCATGAATCTGGAAAATGGAGTCATTATTTACAAGCAACTACATGACGTTTTGCTAAGAAAGAATCAGGAATTTGCGTTACACGAGTCTTCAATCCCAAAAATCTACAGAGCATCTTGGAAAGTTCTAAAACGTATCAGAGTTTCGAAGGAGGATGTATCTAATGAGAGTCTTAATATACAGGAAAATACACAGCCGCTTGCCAAGGGTGAAAAAGAATCGGGGTTATAGCAGTCCTCAGTCCTTTATATCAACAGCCATCTGCTGTGGCCTAAAAAAGAATCAGGGTTTAGTAGCTGGAACATATTTAATAGCAATACTCATATGCAGAATCTACACGATCACTAACTATGGAGAAAAAAGAAACCTGTTTTAAACGGTTCCTCCATCCAATATCTACATGACATCTTGCTAATGACAAAACAAGAATCAGTGTTTCCAAACATGATTCTGGGATAATGGAGTCCTCATATACAGGACATTACACGGACCCTTGCTAAGGAAGAATAAGGAATCTGTGATACACTCGTTCACATTCCGAAAAATTCTCAGGGTGTCTTGCTGCAGTATAAACAAGAATCAAGGCTTTGAGCTCTTCTCATGTTTCAGAGATATTTGGCTTGTGGGTTTTATGAATTAGTCATTTCAGGACTCCAGCAACATTCTGGTCCTCTTGAGAGTTGTAATTGGGTATCTGATAGTACAAGTCCCTTAGGTTCCTTGGGACAATTAAGGTCAGATTCCCGGAAAAAAAAGTACCATTTTGCCGTATTTGGAAGTAACTTTGGTCTTAAGATGAACTTGGTAATCCTTAAATTTGCGTTTGTACTTTATTTGGAGAGGGGTCGAGGGTTTTGCAGTTGTCAAATATTTAGTACGAATTATTAAAATATAACCTGTATTCATGGATTCCACCTTCCTAAGAAATATCTGGGCATCTGCATTTTTGTACACAGAGATTTAGAATCTACATGGACAGGGAAAATCAGGGAATCTTGCTGAGATTGGAAAGGGAATCCGATTTTTGGAGTTCTCAATCACCTAAATCTACAAATTCTCTTGATAAGGTTTGATCAGCAATCTGGGCTTCTAAGTCGCCACATTTTAGTGTGTGTTCTGAACAGGAACCAGGAATCTTGGATTCCAATTTCTCAAGAACTTTATGGGAGTCTTTCTCTTGATATACATGCAACTGGAATTCTAGGTCACCAGGAAATATCTTGGAATCTTCCTGAGAATGAAGCAGGAATTTCAGTGATGGGAGTCCTCATATACAGAACACTACACGACCTGTTGCTACGGAAGAATGGGGAATCCTGCTTACACGAGTCCTCCATCCCAAAAAACTACAGAACGTCTTGCTAAGAGATAACCACCATTTAGGTTTTGTGAGTAGAAATCTGGATAATGGGATACCTCATATACAGGAAACTGCACTATCGCTAAAGGAGAATAAGGAATCTGATTTACACGTGTCCTCCATCCCAATAAATTTCAGGTTTTCTTGATAAGGGCTAAACACAAATTTGGGTTTTTGAAGCACAAACTAGGGAAATGAAATCCTCATATACAGGCAACTGCACTGACTTTTCCTAAGAAAGAATAAGGAATGTGGGTGGCATGTTTTCTCAATCTCCAAAAAAGTATACAGCGCCTTCCTAAGATCTAAACAAGAATGAAGCTTTCGACGCATGTATCTGTGAACAGGAGTACTCATATACAGGCAACGACACGGCTGTTGCTAAAAATATGGAATCTGAGTTATACGAGTCCTCAGGCCTGAAAATGTAAAGGGCATCTTCCTGATGGCTAAAGAAGAATCAGGGATTGGAGGCATGAATGTGGGTAATAGCAATCCTCATATACATGAACCTACATGGCCTTTGCTAAGAAAAAAGAAGAAATCTGTTTTCCACGGCTCCTCTATCAAAAAATCTACAAGACGTCTTACTAAGGAGTAAACAACAATCAGGGTTTCGAAACAGGGATCTAGGGAAAGAGAGTCCTCACATACAGGACACAACATGGCCTCTAACTAAGTACAAATAAAAAATTTTTGTTGTATGCGTCCCCAATCCCAAAAATTACCAGGTTGTCTGCTGTGGGACACAGAAGAAACAGAGCTGCGAGCTCCCCGAATGTTTCAGAGCAATTTCGCATGCGGAGATTATGAATCAGTCATTTCAGGACTTCAGAACATTCTGGTCCTCTTAAAAGTTGTAAAAGGGTATTGGGCACTCCAAGTCCGTTAGGTTCCTGGGAACAACTAAGGCCAGATTTCAGGACAAACAGAATCTTCTTCCCATATTTGGATGGATCTCTGGTCTTAAGGAGAACCCTGTAATCCTTCCCCTTCCGTGTCTCTTTTTATTTTGAAACGTTACAAGGGTTTTGCAGTTGCCAAATGTTTAGTACGTATTTTTAAATGGAACCAGGAATCATGAAATCCACGTCCTTAGGAAACTTCTGGGCATCTGTCTTTGATATACTGAGTTTGGAATACACATTGACAGGAAAAATCAGGGCATCTTACTGAGAACGAAACGGAAATCCGGTTGTTAGAGTTTTCATTTTCCGGAATCTACCAGGCCCCTTGGTAAGGTTTAATCAGCAATCTGGGCTTCTGGGTCCATACATTTTCTGAGCTACTTGCACCCTGGATATGCTAAATCTGTCATTACAGATCCTCAGGAACTTTCTTTTCCTCTTGTTAGTTTAATCAAGGATATGGCCCTACAACTCCTTTTGTTTCCTAGGAACATCTATGACTATAATCATATTCCCCAGAATCAAAAGGTATATTGGTACAAAATTCCTCGATTCAGGTGACCTCAAAGTACAGAAAATTCTTGTGGGCGGGCAGGTTGGAATTGGGATGTTGGGTTTGGAAGATTCCACATTTTGGGGAGGTCTTGTGAAGGGGAACCAGGAATCTTGGATTCCAGTTCCCAAAGAACATTATGGACGTCTTTCTCTTGATATCCAAAAAACTGGAATTCTGGGTCACCAGGAATTGTCTTGGCATCCAGCAGAGGGAAACAGGAAGTTGGGTAATGGACGTCATCATATACAGGAAACTGCACGTCATATTCTAAGGAAGTATAAGGAATCTTCCTTATATGAGTCCTCAATTCCAAAAACTACAGGCCGTCTTCCTAAGAGGTAACAACGAATCAGGTTTTGAAGTAGGAATCTCGGTAATGGGAGTCCTCACATACAGAAAACTTCACTGCCTATTGCTAAGTAACAATAAGCAATCTGCATTACTCGTGTCCTCAATCCCAAAAACACTTCAGGTTGTCATGCTATGGGCTAAACACGAATCATGGTGATTTCTAGCATGAATCTGGGAAATAAAGTCCTTATTTACAGACAACTTCATGACTTTTTGCTAAGAAAGAATAAGGAGTAGGGGCTACACGAGTCCTCAATCCCAAAAATCTACAGATCATCTTGGAATGTGCTAAAAAGGAATCAGAGTTACGAAGCAGGATGTGTCTAATGAGAGTCATATAATACAGGAAAATACACAGTCCCTTGCCAAAGAAGAAAAAGAATTGGGGTTATAGCAGTCCACAGTCCTAAGAATCAACACGTCATATGCTGTGGCCTAAACAAGAATCAGGTTTTAGAAGCTGGAATGTAGTTAAGAGCAGTCTTCATATACAGAATCTACACGATCACTAACTAAGGAGAAAAAGGGAACCTGTTTTACACGGTTCCCCCATCCCAATATCTACATGACATCTTGCTAGTGGCAAAACAAGAATCAGCGATTCCAAACAGGATTCTGGGAAAAGGGAGTGCTCATATACAGGACATTATATGGACACTCACTAAGGAAAAATAAGGAATCTCTGATACACTAGTCCACATTCCAAAAAATTCTCAGCGTGTCTTGCTGCGGTATAAACAAAAATCAAGGCTTCGAGCTCGTCTCATGTTTCAGAGATATTTGGCAGGTGGGTATTATGAATCAGTCATTTCAGGACTCCAGCAACATTCTGGTCATCTAGAGAGTTGCAATCATGTATCTGGTAGTACAAGTCCCTTAGATTCCTCAGGACAATTAAGGCCAGATTCCCGGAAGAAAAGTATCATTCTGCCGTATTTGGATGGAATTTGGTCTTAACATGAACTTGGTAATCCTTAAATTTCCGTTTGTACTTTATTTGTAGAGGGGTCGAGGGTTTTGCAGTTGCCAAATATTTAGTACGAATTATTAAAATGTAACCAGGATTCATGGATTCCACGACCCTAGGAAATATCAAGTCATCTATATTTTTGTACAAAGAGTTTTGGAATAGACATGGACAGGGAAAATCAGGGCATCTTGCTGACAACGGAAAAGGTATCCGGTTCTTGGAATTATAAATCGCCTAAATCTACAAAGTCTCTTGATAAGGTTTAATCAGGAATCTGGGCTTCTATGTCACCACATATTTAGTGTGTCTGTTGAAAAGGGACCAGGAATCTCGGGTTCCCATTCCTCAAAACGTTATGGGAGTCTTTCTCTTGATATCCAAGCAACTGGAATTCCAGGTCACCAGGAAATATCTTGGCGTCTTGCTTAAAATGAAGCATGAATTTCACTAATGGGAGTCCTCATATACAGAACACTACACGACCTGTTGCTACGGATGAATAAGGAATCTTTCTTACAAGTGTCCTCCATCCCAAAACCCTACAGAACGTCTTGCTAAGAGATAACCACCATTCAGGTTTTGGGAGTAGGAATCTGGATAATGGGAGTCCTCATGTATAGGAAACTGCACTGTCTATTGCTAAAGGAGAATAAGGAATCTGGTTTTCACATGCCCACCATCCCAATGAAAATTTAATGGTTTCTTGCTATGGGCTAAACAGGAATTGGGTTTTTTGAAGCATAAACTAGGGAAATGAAATCCTCATATACAGGAAACAGTACTAACTTTTGCTAAGATAGAATAATGAATGTGGGTGACATGTTTTCTCAATCTCCAAAAAAGTATACAGCGTCTTCCTAAGATCTAAACAAGAATGAAGCTTTTGATGTATGTACCTGTGAACAGGAGTACTAATACACAGGAAAATGCACGACTGTTGCTAAAAATAAGGAATCTGGGTTATATGAGTCCTCTGTCCTGAAATCTACAGGGCATATTGCTGACGGCTAAAGAAGAATCAGGGATTCGAGGCATGAATGGGAGCAATAGCAATCCTTATATACAGTAAACTACATGGCCTCTTGCTAAGAAAATAAGAAATCTGTTTTCCACGGTTCCTCTATCAAAAAATCTACATGGCGAGTTACTAAGGGGTAAACAAGAATTTGGGTTTCAAAACAGGAATCTAGGGAAAGAGAGTCTTCACATACAGGACACAACATGGCCTCCATCTAAGTACAAATAAAGAAACTTTGTTGTATGCGTCCCCAATCCAAAAAATTCCCAAGGTGTCGTCTGTGGGACAAACAAGAAACAGAGCTTCGAGCTCCAGAAATGTTTCAGAGCAATTTAGCATGTGGAGATTATGAATTGATCTTTTCAGGACTCCAGAGCATTCTGGTCCTCTTAAAAGTTGTAAACATGTATTGGGCACTCCACGTCCGTTAGGTTCCTGGGAACTACTAAGGCCAGATTCCAGGACAAAAGAATCTTCTTGCCATATTTGGATGTAACTGTGGTCTTAAGGAGAACCCTGTAATCCTTCCCCTTCCGTGTCTCTTTTTATTTTGAAACGGGACAAGGGTTTTGCATTTGCCAAATGTTTACTACGTATTTTTAAATGTATCCAGGAATCATGAAATCCACGTCCCTAGGAAACTTCTGGGCATCTGTCTTTTGATATACTGAGTTTGGAATCCACATCGACAGGAAAAATCAGGGCATCTTACTGAGAACAAAACGGAAATCCGGTTGTAAGTGTTCTCATTTTCCGGAATCTACCAGGACCTTGGTAAGGTTTAATCAGCAATCTGGGCATCTGGGTCCGTACATTTTCTTAGCTACTTGCTCTGTGGATTCGCTAAATCTGTCATGACAAATCCTCAGGAAATTTTGGGTCCTCTTGTTTGCTGTAATCAAGGATCTAGCCCAACGAATACTTTTGTTTCCTAGGAACATCTACGACCATAAACATATTTGCCAGTAACAAAGGTATATTGGTACAAAATTTCTCGATTAATGTGACCTCAAAGCACAGAAAATTCTTGTGGGTGGGAAGATAGGAATTGGGATTTTGGGTTTGGAAGATTCCACATTTTGGGGAGGTCTTGTTAAGGGCAACCAGGAATCTTGAATTCCAGTTCTCAAAGAACATTATGGACGTCTTAATCTTGATATCTAAAAACTGGAATTCTCGATCACCAGGAATTGTCTCGGCATCCTGCAGAGTGTAGCAGAAAGCTGGGTAATGGAGGTCAAAATATACAGGAAACGACACATCATATTGCTAAAGAAGTGAAAGAAACCTTCCTTATATGAGTCCTCAATTACAAAAATTACAGGCCGTCTTCCTAAGAGGTAACCATGAATCAGGTTTTTGAAGTAGGATTCTGGGTAAAGGGAGTGATCACATACAGGAAACTTCCCTGCCTATTGCTAAGTAAGAA
>NW_006977707.1:1992-7653 GCF_000164805.1 Carlito syrichta | reverse complement strand
TAGGAACATCTACGACCATAAACATATTTGCCAGTAACAAAGGTATATTGGTACAAAATTTCTCGATTCATGTGACCTCAAAGCACAGAAAATTCTTGTGGATGGGAAGATAGGAATTGGGATTTTGGGTTTGGAAGATTCCACATTTTGGGGAGGTCTTGTTAAGGGCAACCAGGAATCTTGAATTCCAGTTCTCAAAGAACATTTTTTTTTTTTTGAGTTGGAGTCTCACTCGGTCGCCCAGACTGGACTGCAGTGGCCGCTCCCGGCCACCGAAGCCTCGCCTGCTGGGCTCTGACGATCCTTCCGCCTCAGCCTTCCAAGAAGCCGGAATTACGGGCATGCGCTACCACGCCCAGCTGATTTTTTGATTTATTGTAGAGAAGAGGTCTCGCTGCCCAGGCGGGTCTCGAACCCACGGGCTCAGGCAATCCACTCACCTCAGCCTCCCAAAGGCACGGGATTACAGGCTGAGCCACCGAGCCCGGCTAAAGAACATTATTGATGTCTTAATCTTGATATCCAAAAAACTGGAATTCTCGATCACCAGGAATTGTCTTGGCATCCTGCAGAGTGTAGAAGGAAGCTGGGTAATGGAGGTCAACATATACAGGAAACGACACATCATATTGCTAAAGAAGTAAAAGAAATCTTCCTTATATGAGTTCTCAATTACAAAAATTACAGGCTGTCTTCCTAAGAGGTAACCACGAATCAGGTTTTTGAAGTAGGATTCTGGGTAAAGGGAGTGATCACATACAGGAAACTTCCCTGCCTATTGCTAAGTAAGAATAAGGAATCTGCGTTACTCATGTCCTCAATCCGAAAAACAAACTCTGGTCAACTTGCTATGGGCTAAACACGAATCATGGTGTTTTCGAGCATAAATCTTGGAAATGGAGTCCTTATTTACTGGCAACTGCATGACCTTTGCTAAGAAAGAATAAGGAATCTGGGTTACAAGAGTCCTCAATCCCAAAAATCTACAGAGCATCTTGTAAAGTGCTAAAAAGGAATCAGAGTTACGAAGCAGGATGTATCTAATGAGAGTCCTACAATACAGGAAAACACAAAGCCCCTTGCCAAGGAAGAAAAAGAATCAGGGCTACAGCAGTTCACAGTCCTAAGAATCAACAGGCCATATGCTGTGGACAAAACAAGAATCAGGTTTACAAGCTGGAACCTAGTTAATTGCAGTCCTCATATACAGAATCTACACGATCACAAACTAAGGACAAAAAAGAAACCTGTTTTACACGGTTCCTCCATCCCAATATCTACATTACATCTTGCTAATGGCAAAACAAGAATCAGGGTTTCCATACAGGATTCTGGGAAAAAGGAGTCCTCATATACAGGATATTACACGGACCCTCGCTAAGGAAGAATAACGAATCTGTGATACACTCATCCACATTCCAACAAATTCTCAGGGTGTCTTGCTTCAGAATAAACAAGAATCAAGGCTTCCAGCTCGTCTCATGTTTCAGAGATATTTGGCTTGTGGGTATTTTGAATCAGTCATTTCAGGACTCCAGCAACATTCTGGTCCTCTTGAGAGTTGTAATCGGGTATCTGGTAGTAAAAATCCCTTAAGTTCCTTGGGACTATTAAGGCCAGATTCCCAGAAAAAAAGTATCATATTGCCGTATATGGATGCAACTTTGGTCTTAAGATGAACTTGATGATCCGTAAATTTATGTTTGTACTTTATGTGGAGAGGGGCAGAGGGTTTTGCAGTTGACAAATATTTAGTGCAAATTGTTGAAATGTAACCAGGATTCATGGATTCCACGTCCCTAGGAAATATCTGGGGATCTGCATTTTTGTACAAAGAGTTTTGGAATCCACATGGACAATGAAAATCAGGGCATCTTGCTGGGAACAGAAAGGGAATCCGGTTCTTGGAGTTCTCAATCGCCTAAATCTACAAAGTCTCTTCATATTGTTTAATCAGCAATCTGGGCTTCTATGTCGCCACATTTTTAGTGTGTTTTTTGAAAAGGAACCAGGAATCTTGGGTTCCTATTCCTCAAGAAATTTATGGGAGTCTTTCTCTTGATATCCAAGCAACTGGAATTCTAAGTCACCAGGAAATATCTTCGCGTCTTGCTGAGAATGATGCAGGAATTTCAGTAATGAGAGTCCTCATATACAGAACACTACAAGACCTGTTTATACAGAAGAATAAGGAATCTTGCTTACACGAGTGCTCCATCCCAAAAACCTACAGAACATCTTGCTAAAAGGTATCCACCATTCAGGTTTTGGGAGTAGGAATCTGAATAATGGGAGCCCTCATATACAGGAAAGTGCACTGTCTATTGCCAAAGGAGAATAAGGAATCTGGTTTAAACGTGTCCTCCATCCCAATAAAAACTTCAGGGTTTCTTGCTAAGGGCTAATCACGAATTTGGGTTTTTGAACAATAAATTTGTGAAATGAAATCCTCATATACAGGCAACTACACTGACTTTTCCAAAGAAAGAATAAGGAATATGGCTGACATATTTTCTCAATCTCAAAAAACTATACGGCATCTTCCTAAGATCTAAACAAGAATGAAGCTTTTGACACATGTATCTGTGAACAGGAGTACTCATATACAGGCAACTGCAAGGCTGTTGCTAAAAATTTGGAACCTGGGTTATACGAGTCCTCAGTCCTGAAAATCTACAGGGCATCCTGCTGACGGTTAAAGAAGAATCAGGGATTCGAGGCATGAATATGGGTAATAGCAATCCTCATATACAGGAAACTACATGGCCTCTTGGTAAGAAAAAAGAGGAAATCTGTTTTTCACGGCTCCTCTATCAAAAAATCTACATGGCGTCTTATGAAGGGGTAAACAAGAATCAGGGTTTCGAAAAAGGAATCTAGGGAAGGAGAGTCGTCACACACAAGACACTACATGGCCTCCAAATAAGTACGAATAAAGAATCTTTGTTGTATTTGTGCCTGATTCAAAAAATTCCCAGGTTGTCTGCTATGGGACAAACAAGAAACAGAGGTTCGTGCTCCCCAAACGTTTTGTTGCAATTTAGCATGCAGAGATTATGAATCAGTCATTTTAGGACTCCAGTACATTCGGTTCCTCTTAAAAGTTGTAAACGTGTATTGGCACTCCAATTCCGTTAGGTTCCTCGGATCAACTAAGGCCAGATTCCAGGACAAAAAGAATCTTCTTGCCATATTTGGATGTAACTCTGGTCTTAACGTCAATCCTGTAATCCATCCCCTTCCATGTCTCTTTTTATTTTGTGACTGGACAAGGGTTTTGCAGTTTGCCAAATGTTTAGTACGTATTTTTAAAGGTAAACAGGAATAATAAATCCACGTACCTAGAAAACTTCTGGGCATCTGTCTTTTGATATACTGAGTGTGGAATCCACATCGACAGGCAAAATTAGGGCATCTTACTGAGAAGGAAAAGGAAATCCGGTTCTAGGAGTTCTCATTTTCTGGAAACTACAGGGCCTCTTTTAAGGTTTAATCAGCAATGTGGGCTTCTGGGTCCCTACATTTTCAGAGCTACTTGCTCCGTGGATACGCTAAATCTGTCATTACAGATCGTCAGGAACTTTATGGTCCTTTTCTTAGTTGTAATCAACGATCTGGCCCTAAAAAACCTTTTGTTTCCTAGGAACATCTACGACCATAATGATATTGCCCTGAATCAAAGGGTATATTGGTACAAAATTCTTCAATTCAGGTGACCTCAACAAACATAAAATTCTTGTGGGCGGGCAGGTTGGAATTGGGATGTTGGGTTTGGAAGACTCTACATTTTGGGGAGGTCTTGTGAAGAGGAACCAGGAATCATGGATTCCAGTTCCCAAAGAACATTATGGACGTCTTTCTCTTGATATCCAAAACACTGGAATTCTTGGTCACCAGGAACTGTCTCGGCATCCTGCAGAGTGAAGCAGGAAGCTGGGTAACGAAGGTCACCTTATAGAGGAAACTACACGTCATATTGCTAAGGAAGTATAAGGAAACTTCCTTATATCAGTCCTCAATCCCAAAAACTACAGGACATCTTCCTAAGAGGTAACCACGAATCAGGTTTTTGTAGTAGGATTCTGGGTAATGGGAGTCTTCACATACAGGAAACGTCACTGCCTAATGCTAAGTAAGAATAGGAATCTGCGTTACTCGTGTCCTCAATCCCAATAAAACATCAGGTTGTCTTGCTATGGGCTAAATACGAATCATGGTGTTTTCGAGCATGACTCTGGGAAATGGAGTCCTTATTTACAGGCAACTACATGACATTTTGCTAAGAAAAATTAAGGAATCTGGATTACAAGAGTCCTCAATCCGAAACATCTGCAGAGCATCTTGGAAAGTGCTAAAAAGGAATCAGAGTTTTGAAGCAGGATGTATCTAATGAGAGTCCCATAATACAGGAAAATACACTGCCCCTTGGCAAGGAGGAAAAAGAATCAGGGTTATAACATTCCATAGTCCTAAGAATCAACAGGCCATCTGGTATGGGCTAAACAAGAATCAGGGTTTAGAAGCTGGAACATAGTTAATAGCAGTCTTCTTATACAGAATCTACACGATCACCAACTAAGGAGAAAAAAGAAACCTGTCTTACATGGTTCCTCCAACCCAATATCTACATGACATCTTGCTAATGGCAAAACTAGATTCAGGGTTTCCAAACAGGATTCTGGGAAAAGGGAGTCCTCATATACAGGACATTACACAGACACTCACTAAGGAAGAATAAGGAATCTGTGATACACTAGTTCAAATTCCGAAAAACACTCAGGGTGTCGTGTTGCAGTGTAAACAAGAATCAAGGCTTTGAGCTCATCCCATGTTTCGGAGATATTTGGCTTGTGCGTATTATGAATCAGTCATTTCAGGACTCCTGCAAACATTCTGTTCCTCTTGAGAGTTGTAATCGGGTATCTGGAAGTAGAAGTCCCTCAGATTCCTCGAGACAATTAAGGCCAGATTACCCCCAAAAAAGAATAATTTTGCCGTATTGAGATGTAACTTTGGTCTTAACAAGAACTTGGTAATCCTTAAATTTCCGTTTGTACTTTACTTGTAGGGGGGCCGAGGGCTTTGCAGTTGCCAAATATTTAGTACGAATTATTAAAATGTAACCAGGATCCATGGTTTCCACATCTCTAGGACACACCTGGGCATCTGCATTTTTGTACACAGAGTTTTGGAATCCACATGGACAGGGGAGTTCAGGGTATCTTGCTGAGAACGGAAAGAGAATCCGGTTCTTGGTGTTCTCTACCGCCTAAATCTACAAAGTCTCTTGATAAGGTTTCATCAGCAATCTGGGCTTCCATGTCTCGACATTTTTACTGTGTCTTTTGAAAAGGGACCAGGAATCTTGGGTTCCAATTTCTCAATAACTTTATGGGAGTCTTTCTCTGGATATCCAAGCATCTGGAATTCTAGGTCACCAGGAAATATCTTGGTGTCTTGCTGAGAATGAAACAGGAATTTCAGTAATGGGAGTCCTCATATACAGAACACTACAAGACCTGTTGCTATGGAAGAATAAGGAATCATGGTTACACGAGGCCTCCATCCCAAAAACATACAGACCATCTTTCTAAGAGATAACCACCAATCAGGTTTTGGGAGTAGGAATCTGGATAATGGGAGTCCTCATAAACAGGAATC
>NW_006977707.1:0-996 GCF_000164805.1 Carlito syrichta | reverse complement strand
TGGAATCCAAATCGATAGGAAAAATCAGGGCATCTTACTGAGAATTAAAAAGGAAATCGGGTTCTAGGAGTTCTCATTTCCGGAATTTACAGGACCTCTTGATAAGGTTTAATCAGCAATCTGGGCCTCTGGGTCCCTACATTTTCAGAGCTACTTGCTCCGTGGATACGCTAAATCTGTCATTACAAATCCTAAGGATAATTCTGGTTCTCTTATTAGTTCTAATCAAGAATTTGTCCCTAGAATTCCTTTTGTTTCCTGGGACCATCTACAACCAAATTCATATTCCCCAGAATCAAAATGTATATTGGTACAAAATTCCTCGATTCAGGTGACCATAAATACAGAAAATTCTTGTGGGGGGGCAGGTAGGAATTGAGATTATGGGTTTGGAGTATTCCACTTTTGGTTTAGGTCTTGTTTGGGGGAACAAGGAATCTTGGATTCCAGTTCCAAAAGTACATTATGGACGTCTTTCTTTTGATATCCAAAATTGGAATTCTCAGTCTCCAGGAACTGTTTGGCATCCTGCAGATTGAAACAGGAAGCTAGGTAATGGAGGTCGTCCTATAAGGAAACTACACGTCATATTGCTAAGGAAGTATAAGGAATCTTCCTTATATGAGACCTCAAACCCAAAACTACAGGCAGTCTTCCAAAGAGGTAACCACGAATCAGGTTTTTGAAGTAGGAATTTGGGTAATACAGGAAACTCACATACAGGAAACTTCACTGCGTATTGCTAAGTAGGAATAAGGAATCTGTTACTTGTGTCCTCAATCCCAAAAAAGCTTCAGGTCGTCATACTATGGGCTAAACACGAATAATGGTGTTTTCGAGCATGAAACTGGGAAATGGAGTCGTTATTTACAGACAACTGCATGACCTTTTGCTAAGAAAGCATAAGGATTCTGGGTCACACGAGTCATCAATCCCAAACATCTGCAGAGCATTTAGGAAAGTGATAAATAGGAATCAGAATTTCGAAGCAAGATG
>NW_006977706.1:0-794 GCF_000164805.1 Carlito syrichta | reverse complement strand
AGAGAAACCTAATCCTCTCCCTATGCTTGGAAAAAAGTGTGATATTGGGTAGATCGACTGTTCTGTGTGGCCACAGGTTAAGAAATGTTTTATCCTTTTTAGACTGTGAGGTTCCTCAAAATCTACAGATAAAGAACATAGTGCTTTCTTTCTTGGTAGCCACTGATGATTTCAAAATCTCAAAAATTTTGAAGAGAAAGTTAGATAACTTGTGGTTTCCCTTCCCCAAATGACTTCTTTCTTTTTCTATGGAAAGAAAAAATAACAGAAAAGGAAATTTCTAGCAGATTTAAGAAAACAAGAACATCAGTGGATTTTCTTCGTGTGTGTGTGTGTTTCTCTGTTCTCTACAGCGATGAGAAAGCCACACCATTTGGAATAGAGGCTTAGCTGAAAATTGAAACCATCTAAAGATGGAGGATTAGCGTCCCTTCAGGAGAGGTCCTGAGGTCACTAAGTATTTGCCCAGTTAACAGCCCTGACTTTGCAAGGGACTGTTACAATATTAATAACAACTAAAATGACTTTTTTCTTTAAGAAAATATACTGCATGGGAAAATTATCATTCTATTTTTTCTAATGTTTGGTTAAAAAAAGGTTTAAAGAAGTGCTGTTATCCTTTTTTTCCATTTTAAATGTGAGACTTTCTAACAATTTTGCTGCTCAGAATAATTTAAAGGCTATATGATGATGTGAAAATTTGTTCTAACTGCTTCTACAAACATAGATACTCATGTATAACTATTCTTCTATCTTCTCTAATATCGAAGATGTTCTAAAACTTCAAATACATC
>NW_006977705.1:0-2848 GCF_000164805.1 Carlito syrichta | reverse complement strand
AACTTCTGGGCATTTGCATTTTTCTATACAGAGTTTGGAATCCACATAGACAGGGCAAATCAGAGCATCTTACTGCAAACAGAAAAGGAATCCAGTTCTTGGAGTTCTCAATCGCCTAATCTACAAGGTCTCTTGATAAGGATTAATCAGGAATCTAGGCTTATATGTCGCCACATTTTTAGGGTGTCTTTTGGAAAGGGAACAAGGAATCTTGGGTTCCAATTCCACAAGAACTTGATGGGAATCTTTCTCTTGATATTCAAGCAACTGGAATTCTAGGTCACCAGGAAGTGTCTCATCATCTTGCTGAGAATGAAGCAGGAATTTCAGTAATGGGAGTTCTCATATTCAGAACACTACACGACCTGCTGCTACGGAAGAATCAGGAATCATGGTTACACGAGTCCTCCATCCCAAAAATCTACAGAGCGTCTTGCTAAGAGATAACTACCAATCAGGTTTTGGGAATAGGAATCTGGATAATGGGAGTTCTCATATACATGAAACTGCACTGTCTATTGCTAAGGAAGAATAAGGAATGTTGATTACACGTGTCCTCGCCCCCAAAAAATCTTCGAAGTGTCTTGCTAAGGGCTAAACACGAATTTCGGTTTTTGAAGCATAATCTAGGGAAATGAAATCGTCATATACAAACAATTGCACGGACTTTCCCTAAGAATGAATAAGTTATCTGGGTGACATGTGTTCTCAATTCCCAAAAACTACACGGTGTCTTATTAGGTCTAAACAGGCATCAAGGTTTCGACGCATGTATCTGTGATAGGGAGTACTCATGTACAGGCAACTGCACGGCTGTTGCCAAAAATAAGGAATCTGGGTTATATGAGTCCTCAGTCCGGAAAATCTACAGGGCATCTTGCTGAAGGCTAAAGAAGAATCAGGGATTCGAGGTAGGAATGTGAATAATAACCATCCTCATATACAGGAAACCACATGGCCTCTTGCTAAGAAAAAAGAAGAAATTTGTTTTCCATGGATCCTCTATCAAAAAATCTACATGGCGTCTTAACAAGGGCTAAACAAGTATCAGGTTTTCAAAACAGGTATCTAGGGATAGAGAGTCCTAATATACAGGACACTACACGGTCTCTAACTAAGGAAGAATAAAGACTCTTTGTTGTATGAATCCTCAATTCAAAAAATTCCCAGGGAGTCTCCTATGGGACAAACAAGAAACAGGGCTTCGAGCTCCCCAAAAGTTTCGGAGTAGTTTAGCATGCGGATATTACGAATGAGTCATTTCAGGACAACACCAACATTGTGCTCCTCTTGAAAGTTGGAAATGGGTATCAGGCACTTTAAGTCTGTTAGCTTCATCGGAGCAACTAAGGCCAGATTCCAAGACAAAAAGAATCTTCTTACCATATTTGGATGTGCCTCTGGTCGTAAGGTGAACCTTCTAATCCTTCCCCTTCCGTGTATCTTGTTATTTTGAGAGAGGACAAGGGTTTTTCAGTTACCAAATGTTTAGTACGTATTTTTAAAGGTAACCAGGAATCATGGAATCCACATCCCTAGGAAACTTCTGGGCATCTGTCTTTTTGCATACAGAGTTTGGAATCCACATCGACAAGGAAAATCAGAGCATCTTGCTGAGAACGAAAAGAATATCCGGTTTTAGGAGGTCTCATTAGTCGGAATCTCCAGGACCTCTTGATACGGTTTAATCAGCAATCTGGGCTTCTGTGTCCCTACTTTGTTCAGAGCTACTTGCTCCGTGAATACGCTAAATCTGTCACTATAGATATTTTGAATGGTCATTTCAGGACTCCAGCAACATTCTGAACCTCTTGAAAGTTGTAAACAGAAATCGGGCAATCCAAGTCCGTTAGGTTCCTCGGAACAACTAAGGCCAGATTCCAAGTAAAAAGAATCTTCTTGCCATATTTGGATGTAACTTTGATCTTAAGGTGAACTCTGTAATCCTTCCCCTTCCGTGTCTCCTTTTATTTTGAGAGAGGACAAGGGTTTTGCAGTTGCCAAATGTTTAGTACGTATTTTTAGAGTTAACATGGAATCATTGATTCCACGTCCTTAGGAAAATTCTGGGCATCTGTCTTTTTGTATACAGAGTTTGGAATCCACATCAACAGGGAAAATCAGGGCATCTTCCTGAGAACGAAAAGAATATCCAGTTAGGAGTTTTCATTGTCTGAAATCTCCAGTGCCTCTTGATGAGGTTTAATCAGCAATCTGGGCTCCTTGGCCCCTACATTGTTCAAAGCTACTTACTCCGTGGATACGCTAAATCTGTCAGTACAGATCCACTGGAAATTTCTGGTCCTCTTCTTAGTTGTAATCAGGGATCTGGCCCTCCAATCTTTTTGTGTCCTAGGAACATCTATGACCATAATCATGTTCCCCCGAATCAAAAGGCATATTGGTCCAAAATCCCTCGACTCAGGTGACCTCAAACTACAGAAAATTCATGTTGTCGGGCAGGTCGGAATTGGGATGTTGGGCTGTGAAAATTCCACATTTTGGTGAGGTCTGGTGAAGGGGAACCAGGAATCTTGGATTCCAGTTCCCAAAAAACATTATGGGAGTCTTTCTCTTGACATCCAAACAACTGGAATTCTAAGTCACCAGGAACTGTCTCGCATCCTGCAGAGTGAAGCGAGAAGCTGGGTAATGGGAGTCGTCATATATAGGAAACTACACGTCATATTGCTAAGGAAGTATAAGGAATCTTGGTTACATGAGTCCTCATTCCCAAAATCTACAGGCCATCTTCCTCAAAGGTAACCACAAATCATGTTTTTGAGTTTGAAATCTTGGTAATTGGAGTCCGCACATACAGTAAACTTCACTGCCTATAGCTAGGTAA
>NW_006977704.1:0-600 GCF_000164805.1 Carlito syrichta | reverse complement strand
TCAGCCGGCTAGACAGCTGGTTTAAATTAGCTGACCCACTTACCCGACCAACTGCAAACCAGCCTGCTTAACTTGCCAGACACCTAGCTAGAAAGCTGGCTAACCAGTTGACTTAACTAGCTGAATTAACTAGATAGTAATCCGGCCAGCGAGGGGGAAAAAAAAAAATAGCTACCTAGCTAGACAGCCGTAAGAAAACCTCACCTAACTCACTGACTTAACTAACTATCCAGCCATCTAGCCAGCTGACTTAATTAGCTAGCTACCTAGCTAGTCAGGTGGCTAGCCAGTTGAATTAACTAGCTGACATAACCAGCTAGCCAGCTGGCTAGCTAGCTGACTTAACTAGCTAGCTACCAAGCTAGCCAGATGGATAGCCACTTGAATTAACTAGCAAAATTAACCAGGTAGCCAGCTGGCTAGCTAGCTGACTCAACTAGGTGACTGAATTCATTAGCCAAGTGACTAGCAGCCGATTTAACTGGCTGGCATCACTAGCTAACCAGGTGGATAGCCAGTTTACTTAACTAGTTAACTACATATGTATCCCTCATGATAGCCAGCAGACTTAACTATCTAGCTACCAAGGTATCCAGCTGG
>NW_006977703.1:0-4454 GCF_000164805.1 Carlito syrichta | reverse complement strand
CAGGTAGCAGCACATCCTTTTATCCTTTTATCCTCCTTTTGAGTCAAGAGTGCCACGACTTTCCATACTTTCTGGTGTTCATTTGACTTTTAAGACTTATTTATCCCCTAAATTATGGGCCCCCAACCCTGCATCCCAAGAGTTGGCATGCTCTGGAGGCACAACCAGCAGGGTGTCATGTGGTGGAGACAGTGCCAGGTCAGCCACAAGCCCGTATCCTTTCCCTTCTGAGTATAGACACAGACAAGGTTTAGCAGTTGTCCCCACTGGATCCCAGTGGCTGGATCATGGCTGGTGGACAGGGATGCATGTCACTCAAGGGATTTTCTTCTACCCATGTCCAGAGATGTGGCATGCTCCACATATTTCCTCATTTGTCCCTGCTCAAGGCCATCTTAGACCCCAACAGGCCTGGTTTTGGATTCTGACTTTGAAGGCCCTCATTTGAATCTAGTCCTTTTTTGATGGGCAGCACAGTTGGTTGCATGTTTTTGCTATTGTGAACAAGGCTGCAATAAACATAAGTGTGCAGGTATTTTGTACATAGGATGATCTGAGTTCCTCTGGAATATTCCCATTAGTGGGATGTGGGGTCATATGGAAGGTTGAGAGGGTTGGGATTGCCAGTAGTGGGAATTTGCCAAAGGGAGGCATATCTCATCAACAAAGAAAAAATAGCATTTGTATACCTAACCCTGAATTATAAACATTTGTATACCTAACCCTGAATTGTACCCCAAATCTTTAAAATAAAGAGTTTATAAAAGAAAAAAAAAAGAAAGACCTCATTTGGGCCCTTATGCATCTGTTTCCCTCCACAGGAAGTGAAGTGGTTTCTGGAAGCTGGAGCCTGGAAATTTCTTGCTCATGTAGCAGGTAACATGTTGTGAGACATGCAAGAAGGTCTTCCCTGAAATGTCTTCAGATGTGTTGAACCAGTGATTGATGTCATCATTCCCAACATGGTTATTATGCAGAAACTTAAAACATTATTTCTTAAGCTGTTGTCTGATTGTCTGGAGCAATCAGTCGAAAACACTTCTGTATGAGACACAGCTCACACGCATACACATATCTAATTTTTCCATGACCCATTTTCCTCCTTGTGCCTAGAACATAGCCACATTGCTTTTCTTTCTTTCAACAACAAAATAGAAGCCAACTTACACAAATTAAAAAGTAACATAGGCATAAACTCCTAGAAAATGGAGTGAAGCTTTCAGTTTACTAGCCAAAGTATTATTATGGTATGGCAATAGAAAAAGCATCATTTTAAATTAGAAATTTAGAATTACAAATTAATCAATTTTGATGATTTTAAAAAATCTATAGGTGTGCTGTCATTCAATTTTTGTACAGAAAATGATAATTTAATAGCATTTTGTGTTCTGTTTTTCACATATTTTTATATTTCAAATCCCCATAAAATGATGAGTATTTTCTTTGTTTTTGATTTAATATAAATGTGATTCCAGGGATCAAACACCTACATTCTTTGACTGCATAGAATTCACCAAAGAAAGATAAAGTTCACACATGCTTATATCTGCAATTTCACGACTGTTCCATCATGTTCAGCTCTTTATAAATATTTGAATCCTAGTTAGATACAGCCAAAGGTCTGTTTTCCCTTGATTGTTGACATCCCCTCATAATTTTGATTTGGGAAATAATGAAATATTCATGAAGGATACATTAATTTTACAAGGAGGGTAAGTTTTCAAACACCAAGCAAAGTTAGATAACAGAAGAAGTACTAACCAAAATACACACACACACACACACACACACACACACACACACACACACACACACACACAGAGTGAATTGATCAGAAAAGTCTTGTAGAAGAACAAGTGTGACTAGTACAACAGACTGTTGAAAGTCATTTTATTTTCCCACACCATACTTTTCTCATGTAATGAACTTGACAATGGGTGTACCTTTTAGAACCTTACCTCTGAAGCACAATGGATGTTGCCAGGGATTTGTTTCAGGCAACTCTGCATTCTACACAATGGCAGTGGGACTGCCTTCATGGTGTCTGCTCCCTGGGCACAGACTCCATGGCAGCCAAGTTCACAGGCAACATAATATGCCTATAAGTAGGTTAGTGATTGATAGATCTGCCTCGCCTGATTTGGGTTTATGAGGGTGACCCCCTAGAAATTAGAATTATCTTTTGGAGGGCAGGTCTCTTGTAGTAAAGGATTTCCCTTCTAGGTAAGTGTTCCAGGAGCCCATGCACATCCGTGTACCAGTCAGTATTGTTGTAAGAGACTGCCTTAGGCTTCAGTGGTATTTTTTTGGGAGATCCTTTCAATATGTTTGCCCATTTCATTATGGGTGATTTACGAGCACACCTTCCCACACTGTGCTGAGTGTTCAGCAGTTTTTGACAAAAAATGACATGACCCCCATACTCCACCCTCCCTAGTCACCTGATCTTGTTCTGAGCAAATTTTCTTATTTCCTTAAATGAAAATAGTCCTCAAAGGGAAATGTATTGCTGATGTGGCGGAAGTGAAACAAAAAAACAGCAGAAGCACTAAAGGCATCAAAATTGATGAGTCCAAACACTGTTTTGAGCAGTGGAACATTCCTCATCAAATGCAAGTCCTCCTCTTCCTCTTCTCCAGGTCCTTTCCCCACCCTTTTCTTTTCTTTTTCCTTTTTCTTCTCACCACCCCCATCTTTCTTCTCATTCTTATTTTTCCTCTCATATTTCAAAAGAACACTGACACACACTTTGCTGTATAAAATGGAAACGGGTATTTAGTAAAGCTGCATGTTTAATCAGGTAGAAACAAGAAGGATTCTTCAGGAAAGTTCATAGGTATCAATTTTGGCATGAACAAGAGATCTTGCCAAATACAATTGCAAAAGTAAATGTTGAGATCATTAACGAAAGCCTGAATATTGTAGAGGAAAACGGTAGAGAATATTCTACAATGCTGTGTCTTGGAAGGCCTTAGTGAGCCAAGACACTAGAACACATGACTCACAGACTTTGCCTTAGCCTATAATCAGAAACCAATTGCACATGCACTCACGCACGTGTGTGCGTGCACACACACACACACACACACACAAACACACACATACACACACACACACACATATATGCAACAGCACACACTTTTTAGAAGAGATCCTGACAGAGATTGTGTCAGCTGTTATATTGCTATCACCATCATCATTTTTTGTTACCATTAAAAAGTAGGTGAATAACTTTAAGGCATTTAATATCATCATCAAAATCAACTTAAAATCTGCGCCCCTTTTCAATGTTAGTTATGAGAGTACCTGATCTCAATTTCAGAGAGTTTTAGATTATTTCAAATAGTATTACAATGAAATGTATAAAAGTGACAAAGATTTTTAAGCTACAGTAAAATTCATTAATATTACAAGTTTTTAAAAAATTGCATATAAGTAATTTTTGTAATAGTATACACACTGCCAGGTATTCATACTTTAGAAATTGGATTTGACAGTGTGATAATTTCCCATGTTTGAAATGGTGTAAGTGATCACAGTTTTGTGTACAGCCTCAAACAAAAAGCAACAGCTGAAGATACGGCAGTGTGTGTAAATTCACACGGCGAAGCCTTTGCCAGAATGTTGAAATTGCTTTTCTCCTAAGAGTAGTGGAAAACCCTGGGGAATCCACACTTTCAATTTAACTCTTGATTAACGACAAGTACTGAAAATAATTGGCATAAGCTTTGTGGCATTTACCAATGAAAGAGGTCTTTGAGCAGAAAAAGGGCTCTGTGCTTTCATTTTTAGTGTGTAGAAAACAGGGTCCATTCACCAGTAGATATGATTTGTAGAAGTGTTTTGGGTTGCACCAGGTTGTCTTCCTAATCTCACTGGGTGATTGCTTCTGTATTCTTTTGGGGCCTCCAGGGATGTAGGGATGGAAAGGAGACCTTTCTGGCTGTCTTGAGGTTTATCTTCTCTCGGAAAGACTGACACCACGTCTACTAGCTGAAAATAAGGAAACAACCACCTGGCTGGCTGCCGAGCATGCTGAGGGTGAGGAACGAAATTATGTGAGCAAGGATGAAGTGATGGTGAGGTCCGCACTCCAGTGAGACAATCAAGGATGGCTTCCCAGAAGCCAATAGAAAAAATGAAGCAATAGTCTGTTTCTCCCAGTCCTTGTACCCTTAACTTTTCTGTTTCATCCCAGGAACATTCTGGTCAGTAACATTTTTGCTTCTGTAACTTCTTAATTACAATTTATTTTCCACTTTTCTGGTGAAGTATGCATTTTCAAAGCAAATGATAGCAGGTTATCTACATGGGTTTCATAGCCTAGTGTCAACATCTTGAGGGTTTACAGATTTGGGGCAACATGCTGTGTCTTTTCTACAGTGAATAAAAGCTATACAATTAAAGACGTGCACACGTGCATGCATGGTGGCTGGTGTCACTGACCCTTCATT
>NW_006977702.1:0-701 GCF_000164805.1 Carlito syrichta | reverse complement strand
GGAGCAGGGATCGCTGGGCAACTCACGCCTTTCCCCTCTACACTGGGGAGGATGAGATGGGAAGAGGGCCAGAACCTGGGAGCTTGAGACCAGGTTGGGCACCATAGCAAGCCCCCATCTCGATCCCACACAAAACCCAGAAAACCTTGGGTGACGACAGGCCTTGATGGGAGGATCGCCTCCAGCCCAGAGTTCAAGACAAGGCAGGAAGACAAGGATGTCAACCAAATGGAAATCCTGTGTTTGCAGGAGTTTTGAAGGCCCAACCGAGAGGATGGCCCAATTTGGGCAGTTTGAAAGCAGTCTGGGCAACCTAGACAGGAAATACAAAGAAAGAAAGAAAGAAAGAAAGAAAGAAAGAAAGAAAGAAAGAAAGAAAGAAAGAAAGAAAGAAGGAAGGAAGGAAGGAAACAGAAAGAACAAAGGAAGGAAGGAAAGAAAGAAAAAGAACAAAGGAAGAAAGAAAGGAAGGAAGGAAGGAAAGAAGAAAGAAAGAAAGAAAGAAAGAAAGAAAGAAAGAAAGAACGAACGAAAAAGAAAGAAAGAAAGAAATCCATCTTCCTGTAAACCTTCTACCCTCAGTTCTTCCCCTCATGCCTCCCTCACTTATGAATGTCCTCCAAGCTCAGCACCTCCCAGGGAAAACCCCTAATGGCTGCCTCCACATTGGTGTGGTTGCTCCCAAGGCTTCCCGGCCATAT
>NW_006977701.1:0-776 GCF_000164805.1 Carlito syrichta | reverse complement strand
TATTCTGGATGTCATGAAAGCAGAAGTAAAGGGGAATTTTTCTTTAGAAGCACGTGTGAAGAAAATGGAAAGATCACAAGTTAACAGCCTAACAAGTCACCTACGGAAGCTGAAAATGCAAGACCACCAATACACTAACTTCAGCAGAAGAATGCAGATCACTAAAATAAAAATCAAATTCAGGTCATAGAACACAAAAAGATAATACAAAAAAATCGATGAAACAAAAAACTGGTTCTTTGAAAGGATAAACAACATTGGCAGTCTCTTAGCTAGACTGACCAAGAGGAAGAAAGAAAAAGCCCAAATAAACACAATCAGAAACACAAAGTTTACGTCCCAACTGACCCTTAAGAAATACAAAAGATTATCAGAGAATCCTATATACAGTTGTATGGAAGCAAACTTGAAAACATAAAGGAAATGGAGAACTTTCTTAGATCAGACAACCTCCCCACGTTGAAACAAGAAGAAACCAAGACCCTAACCAGACCAATAACAATCCAGGAAATTGATTATGTCATAAGAAATCTACCTACAAAAAAAGTTCTCGACCAGACGGGTTTCCAGCAGAATTCTACAAAACATACAAGGAGAAAATGATACCAATTGTAGTGAAAGAATTCCAGGCGACTGAGAAAGATGGAACTCTCGCTGAATCATTTTATGAAGCTAACATCACATTGATAACCAAACCAGATAAAGATCCAAAAAAGAAAAAGAAATACAGGCCAATATCCTCAATGAACCTACATGCTAAAATTCTCAATAAGAAC
>NW_006977700.1:0-813 GCF_000164805.1 Carlito syrichta | reverse complement strand
GTCCAAAGCTGTTTTGGTTAAAGAGAGGTAAGGAAATGAACTTAGCATTCATAAAGGAGCCAAGAAATGTGGCTCCTAAGTGTAACTCAGAAAGAGTGATGAGAAACTTTCCTTCAAAATACATGAGTCATAAGTAGTGTACCTCGTGCCAAATACTCATAGCCATTGTAGACATTGTGCGACACCAACACCAATACAGAGGCTGTAAACCCAGCATCCATGGCACATGCAAGGGCCACAGGAGAGTGATTCTTGGGAGTGATTAGGGATTACATGTTCTGCTTAGTTGCAGGAGACAGATATATAAGTAGAGAAAAAGACTTGAAAGGGAAATCGCTGGATCACGTATTGTTCATTTATTGGGAATTCCTCTTTTTGTCCAGCCCCCTTTCAAGCAACCATCTGAATTCAGATACATTTCCTGAGTCCAGTGAGCTGCATGCATGATATCTAAACGATTAAATGAGTTCACACATGTTCTCCCAATTTACATGATTCAAAGACAAGAGCCATGACCACAGGGGTAAAAGACAAAGACAGACAGACAAGGAGGGAGGGAAGAAAGGAGGGAGATAAGACAGAGAGACAGAAAGACAAAGGCAGAGGGAGGAAGTCTGCCTTGGCCTAATGATTTCAAGCTTGAAGACAATTGAAATTTTGATTCAGTACTCCAGAGCAGAGGTTTTTTTGTTTTGTTTTCTTTTGTTTGTGTTGGAGTCTCACTCTGTCGCCCAGACTGGAGTGCAGTGGCCACTCCTGGCCACCGCAGCCTCGCCTGCTGGGGTCCGGAGTTTTTAGTGAACAAAATTTATC
>NW_006977699.1:0-4985 GCF_000164805.1 Carlito syrichta | reverse complement strand
GAATCTGATCCTAACAGAAACTGGGACATCCATAAATGACACCATCAAGAACAGGGACTACCTTGATGCGAGGGAAATCCTGCTTCCTGAGCAAAGTTTCTTATTCTAAAGAGGAAGAAAGGTAGCACCCGAGTCTTGGTTGAGGTAAGACAGTGAAGTGTGTAGAGCAGGGACCCTAGGCCAGTCTCCTGGGCTCCAATCAAGTTGCTTACCTTCTCTTTATCTCACTTTTTTCATGGGCTAGTGTGATATGACAACAGTACCTATCAATTTGAATTGTTTCAATGAATTGCAGGATTAAGCACATTTTATTTCATTTATTCCACTAAGGCAGGTGTGTATTTATTTTCTCAGAGTATGAGGCATGTAGAGACCTTCTAGAATCGTGTGGAGGAGGACTGCAGTTCCTTGTCTCAGGTCATGCCTGTGTCACCTCGTGTCCAGTTGCAGGACATTGGACTCAAAACAGGCATGACCAATTCATAGGCTCTTGTTTAAGAGTTAACCATACATTTCTGTCACATCTGAAAATCGGAATCAGATGCCTCTTGCCAGCTGGTGCATTTATTTTCAGTTTCCCCCCCCAACACTGTTCTTTGAGATTCCCTGCCTGCTTGAAGCCAGTGGCACCCTTGTCTACATTTCAGTGAAGGAATGACCCAAGTTTCATTAAACCAGGCATCATGCTCTGTCTCATGCAAGTTAGCGTGTCTGTAGCAAAGCAGTCCCTGGCTTTGCTGACAGGATTGCCAAAAAGAGACTGAGCCTTGTTACTTGCAAATATGACCAAATCATGCAAATACAACCAAAAGTCAGGTGGGCTGCTACCTATGGCCTATACGGAAAAAGAATAGTCAGTGCATAAAATTCTGACTAATGAAATTGGAATGGTAACCTACACGAACATGGGGATTTTGCTCCCTGGCTCAGCAAAGCCAACCAGCCAACCAAGACCACAGGCCTTCTGCAATGAGACCCTTAAAATATCCTGTTTTCACATTGCCAATTGTGACCTTAGGCCTTCTGCAATGAGAACCTTAAAATGCCCTGTTTTCATGTTGGGGAGGTTGATGTTCCTGTGGTGGAAGTGCACAGTGAATAGGAGATGTCTGGAGATGAATCTTTTGTCTGAATTCACATGTAGGAAATCTCTATGATGCATCGAACCTAGAATACTTAGACCCAGCATGCTACTGGCTAGTCTAAATAATGATGGATGTTTAGGACAGATTTGATACCTGGAGACTTTGGATCTGAGAAAATCAGAGGACTGAATATCTTTATTTCATCTTTTCAGCTACTCACAAGATATTACTAGACACAATGTTTTCTATTTCTGTTGTGGTATTTGAATTGGTTTCCATTTCCTCCATCCTCTTTCATTTAATAACCTAGAGTTGGACTTATGTGAATTTCTGTGAGCAGATGTTCTCTGCAAACCTTTTTTTTGTCTTTCAGTTAAACCCATATGGTGACTATTTGCTTTTGACCAGTTGCTCCTCAACGTGTTTGCCGGATTTTGACAGCAGGAAAAGCAACTAGGAAGAAAAATCATAGCATATCATGATGGGGAATAAGAAGCCCAAAAGGATTTGGAGGGCAGGAAATGCCTCTAAAGCTGTATTTGTATGTCCATTGCATAGAAATCTCTACACAGTGTATGAAAAATCATGGAAGGAACCATTGTAGTCATCCCTAAATACTATGTCATTGGGTAGCAATAGAGAGTGTCCCTTCTCATTCCTTATGAGCTTGCAATTTAGACAATAGGGTGAACCTATAAATCCCTTCTTCCCACATCTGTTCCCATATATGCTACTTGTGTCCTACTAAGAAAAGGAATTTTTTCTGTTTGTCCAAACAAGTTTGTACCATGGTGTTCTGCAAACATTCATTTATGCCAACCACCAAATTCAGCTAGAAGTTCGTGGTATTCGTGGTACCTCATTTCTTTTTGACTAGTCTGTTATTCTTCCTACTTCAGTGGGTTCTATAGGGAACTGCTACAGGCAAAAGTTCATAAAATTTCTCATGTGTCATGAGATCAAGGCCATTCAACTCCTTCAATTGCTTTTGACCTGTTGAATTTTTATCAGTCTTACAAGAGAACTTTGACTTCAATGGAAGGACGCAAAGTCCACTTGGCTTTTGATGTCATTCCATGAGTTCTCTATGGTAAAAATTATAAAGATCCAAATGATTTCCCAGGTAGACTCCATAGTTCTTAGACCCATTACTCTATATTGGGCTTAGAGGTGCCAACATCTGTGGACTCTAGATGCAGGGAATCACCAAATATGCTGAATATATATCTATCCTATCTGTTCTGCCAACCATGAATACCAGTGTTATTAAGATTGCCTGTTTTATTGTATATCCATATTTGTATTTCTCCTTCTTATTAATATCTTTCTTTTTAATAATCTATATTCAACGGATTCACATTGACCTAATCAATTACAGATATTTTCTGCATTCTTCTTTTCTGTTCTCAACTTTTTTGGAAGTTAAGATGCATGTCTGATGTCTGACTCTTTGGCCTCACCATATTTGCAAGTATTTGATAAGAAAAAATGAATAAAAAATTTATGTATGCAGACAGGGTGAAAGGAATGAATGGACTCTTCAATTTGTACAAGGAGACTCCTGTATGTGGATTCACTAGGATAGTGTGCAAATTATGTATGAAGTACACAGCAGTGACCCCAGCCACGGTGCCACAGACTCTTGCAACACTCCATTCTCCCACTAAGAGGAAAAACTCAGTGGAAATAACATGAATAAAACCTAAATTATAACTTGATCTTTTCTTGAGAGTTATTTCTCACCTGCCCAGCTAATAATATGTGCAGTACTTCAGATGTTTGAGGAAAATGTTTTCCATATTCTCCTGCAAATGCAAAACAAAATTTCAAAATGTAAGTTTAATAAAACTTAGCCATCTGGAAAAGGGGGGAAAAACAGCATGATGAAATTAAGTAGTAATAATTAAAAATATTCCTAGAGTTTGATTTTAAAAAATAAATGCAGAGGACTAAGATAGGAGACCTGGGCTTTTCCAGTTTTCACCAACCATATTTGTTGTTTCAAGATGTTTTCCCTGACAACCCAATATAAACTATGGCAAGATCTTGTTGAGTGTCCTGAGTGACTGATGGATCATGATTCAGCAATTGCACCATGAGTGACTATGGGGGTCATAAGAGGATGAGAAAAGCATTTGTGGACAAAGACCTGGAGGCTGGATGAACCTGGTGTCAAGTGGGGGTCAAGGGGAGGCCAACATTCCTCCAGGGGAGAATTTGCTTAGGGGAATGGTGGGAAGCAATGCTGATTAAGAATGTGAGCCAGAATATAAGCCAGTGAGGAGTCAGAGTCATATAACAGGCAGAGGGGGAAAAATAGACTGAGAATTTAGTATGTGATTGTATGACCTCAGTAAGGCCACTTGGAAATTTATAGATGTGGTAAGACCAGGTAGATTTGTCATGTTGGTTCTCTACATATTTTCAGCTGCCTGAATATAAGCAGAGTTGGCAGAGAGCTGTATTTATGTTTTGCTGTGATAGGATGCAGTCTTTTAATAAGTATTAAAGGCTTGGTAGCCTGAGATTAAAACTAAGCAAGATAGCAAAAGAAAAAAAGCAGAAGGTATCACACATCCATTTGGGGGGTCCTGCCCCTGCAGGGATTGGGGTTCTCTGGCGATATGATGGCATCAGCAATTAAACTGGAGGGATAGATATAAAGAGAAAGAAGGGGGGGAGAAAAAGACTGGACTCCTGTTCAAGTGACCAGAAGCCATTTATGGAACGTTATCCCAGTGCTTTTCCCCCCAAACTCTGCAAATTTATCATCATGGAAACTCCTGCTGCTATGGTTACACAAAAGGTAGCATATGCCTTTCACATGAACAGGTCCAGTTGCACACAGGACACCCCCTACTCTCAGGCAGGTGTATATTTTAAACATGAGAAAAAAACATAAAAAAGAACAACCACAAATTGTCTTTTTGCTTCTTATCCAGTTTCTATATACCCTAAATTGTTTACAGCTACATAACATCATTCAATACTTACACCTGAAACTAACATGATGATATATTACCTTTTACTATTCTATGCTAATTCAAACTGGTCTCTATAAAACAGTTGGAGCTATGGTTACATTCTCCTAGCACCAACCAGCCTAATTCAAACTTCACTCCCCCCCCAAATCAAACTGAACTAACCACACTTCTATAATAAAATGGTTACTTAAATTTTCTTAATCTATATAAACTATATTCTAAAGCCTATATCTATAAATTTCTAAAATCACATCAAGAGAAGCTGTGACTTGCACTAATGCTCCTCAATGTGACTCAAAGTTAACTTAAATTGTTTAAAAGCAAAAACCATAAACGATGGAAAATGGGAACAATAGACTCTCAAGTTTAGCTGTGTACGTTCCAGTCTCAGAGTTTTCTGTTAGAGCCAGCAAGAGCCTTTCCTGGTTGCTTGTGCCAAGTGGAAAAGGGGGAAGGGAATGGGATCAACAGCTCCCAAATGCATCCTAGTGGTCTCAGGGTCCATGGCCCTCCCTGATCCCTAATGCTCAGTGGGCCTCCGTGGCCAGCTCCTAACACGTCCAGACTTCAAACTTTACTATAAGACTACAGTAATCAAAACAGCTTGGTACTGGTACAAGAACAGGCACATAGAACAGTGGAACAAGATAGAGATCCCAGAAGCAAAGCCTCAGTTCCTCAACCAACTCATCTTTGACAAAGCCTCCAACAATAACCACTGGGAAGAGGGGAATCTATTCAGTAAATGGTGCTGGTAAAACTGACTGACCACATGAAGAAGATTGAAACAGGGCTCTACCTATCACCATACACAAAAATTAACTCTAAATGGATAAAAGACCTAAACTTAAAACCTCAAACTATTTTTCGGTCACCCTGAGGTCTATATTCTTATCCTACCCGGCTTTGGTATAAT
>NW_006977698.1:0-393 GCF_000164805.1 Carlito syrichta | reverse complement strand
TTTATTGACAACAGAAGAATGAATGATGAACTTTCACATTTTGCTTCTGGCTATTCTCTGATTTTCATATCCAGATTGCATTTCATCCTTGCTAAGAAATTTTATTTTAGTTTTCTGCTTTTGAAATACATGGCTTTGATTCATGTTTGTTTTCTTCAATCCCAAGGCAGCATGAGGAGTTTAAATCACTTCCAGTTGGGAACCAGAAACATGATAAGAAAACAGCTGCACTGACTGCTCTGAAACTGACTTTCTCCTGGGGCCGAACACTGTCCTCAGACTCTGAGCTAAATGTTCCCTTAGCTGTTTGGATAATCAATTGAATCAAGCCTCCTTTTACACTTACTGTCAAAAAGACAGAGCTTTCTAGAGAACAAGATACCTTTAGTAGAG
>NW_006977697.1:0-1248 GCF_000164805.1 Carlito syrichta | reverse complement strand
TGTTTGTCTGTTTTGCCTCGGAAACTTCTTTTGCTGTACGTGATCCTAGGGGCTTACACACCATTTATTTTTTTCTCCTGTGATATCCCACTTTTATGCACAGCTTCTAGTGGACTATCTTATGGAGTGGGTTTACAGGGTAACATAAAATTGGTGAAGGAGAACGCTTTGGCTAATATGATTGAATATTATCCTGCTGCATACAGAGATATCACTTAAATCCTCTGAGTAGACTTGTCAGCGTCTCCCAGGAAACTGAGATAGAAATTGTCAGGCAAGCATGACTGATAAGTGTTTCCAGTTCTAGTTTTTTGAGACATCACACAGATGTGTCCCTCAAACACATTGTGACAATGTTGATCACATGTACTAATTAATGATCAGCTCCTTTGAACAGTCAGTGATGTAGCTATTTCTAGTAGGGACTGCGTTGTTCAAGTTCACAAACTCAAATGTGTGAGGCTCTAGACTAAACTATTGTTCATGTTACAGTTTTAAAATCCCCACTGTTCATTTTCACCAACAAAACCATTGTCCCATTTGTTGTAAGTTCAAACCCAAAACAGATGTGATGTTGATGCATCTTATTGAAGTTGAGTGGTATGTCTGCATTTTAAGTTTACTCTCATGTCCTAAACCACTGCAGGGTTTATGTTGTACATTTCCAACCATTGTAAATGAACTTGTTATTTATTTATTTAATCAGAAGTTCCTTGTAGTCAAAGCAATGTTGAATAGACAGAACAAACCTTGAGACATCACACTGTCTGATTTCAAACTGTATAACGAAGTTATAGTAATTAAAGTAGGGTGGTATTTGCCTAAAAACAGATACATCAACCAGTGGAACAGAAATGAATCCATGCATGTATTGTCAGTTGGCTTTGGACAAAATTGCCAAGAGCACATTGGGTAAAAAAGCTTTTTCAACAAGTGATGTTCAAAAAACTCAATATCCACAGAAAGGAGAATACATTGGATGGAATTTATAAATTGTATACCAAAATTGACTCAAACGTATGAAATACTTAAACATCAGACATGACCATGTAAAACTACTAGAACCAGTCACAGGGAAAATCCTACAAGACAATGAAATTTTGGATTTGACCTTAAAAGTTTAGGCAAAACAGCATACTGGTAGATGGTATAGAATCTAAATGAAAATGCTTCTGCACAGCAAAAGAAACATCAGAGGAAGGGACAAGCTACAGACTATGAGAAAATATTTGCAACTCATACATTTGA
>NW_006977696.1:0-2743 GCF_000164805.1 Carlito syrichta | reverse complement strand
AAAATATGAGCTCAATTTTATTTTTCTACATGTCCTTCGAATTACAATGTGCCCACTACAAAGAGCCAACCCGCATTCCTACTAAGATGTATAATCTGTTCTCTCTCTCTCTCTCTCTCTCTCTCTCTCTCTCTCTCTCTCTCTCTCTCTCTCTCTCTCCTCTCTCTCTCCTCTCTCTCTCTCCATTGTTAGAGGTCAAAATAAACCAAATATCCTGCATCAGTTGAAATGAGGAAGGAAGTAAAGAAAAAGAGAAGTTTTGTGGGTTCCCCCACCACGAAATTCAGAATTCTATTTCAACATCAATTTTAAGTGTTCAAAGATTGATCCTGAACCTTGACAATGCAACATGATTTTCTGTAACTGCTATACCATATCATTTCTTCACCCAACACATAAGTTCTCTCTTTAAGATTATATTGATTTGATTGACTTTCTCAATTACATAAACAAGGGAAGTTCTTTAGAGAAAAATGCAGTCTTCCATACAGATATATGAATCTAATTTGTTTCCCATGTGCTTCCACTAACACACAAGGTAAGCACACTGCTGTTTATTGTACGCTCTCAGTGCTGAAAATTCAAGTCTTCAGGGTTTTTTGTTGTTTTGTCTTGTTTTGTTTTTCCAGAATAGCATAGTTCTTGAACAATCTGCTATCTTAAGAAAATTAATAAAAGAAGACATTTATGTCATTCATACCATAGTTTTTTAAAAGTATATGCACATTAATCAGGCTCGGTGGCTCAGCCTGTAATCCCATGCTTTGGGGAGGCCAAGGTGAGTAGACTGCCTGAGCCCACAGGTTTGAGACCCACCTGGGAAACTTGGAGAGACCTCATCTCTACAATAAATCAAAAAATTAGCCAGGCATGGTAGCACGTGCCTGAAGTTCCAGTTACTTGGAAGGCTGAGGTGGAAGGATTGCTGGAGCCCAGCAGATCGAGGCTGCAGTGTCCGGGAGCAGCCACTGCACTCCAGTCTGGGCAACAGAGTGAGACTCCAGCTCAAAAAAAAAAAAAAAACTATATGCACATTAGAATAAAATTTAAGAGGTTTTAGCATTTTTTCTGCATAAACTATGGTATTTCAGTATTTGATTTTGGTTTTGTTTGGGGTTTTTTTGTTTTTGTTTTTTTTTTAGTTAGAGTCTCACTGTTACCCTTGCTGGAGTGCAGTGCCATACTTACAGCCATCACAGCCTCAACCTGCTGAGCTGAGGTTAGGTGATCTTTCCACCTCAGCCTTCTGAGCAGCTGGAATCACAGGTACGCACCATCCTACCTGTATTAATGTGTGCTGTAGCAAATAAAAATCTTTAAAAAGAAAGGAATGAAGAACTTAAAACTACTTTGGCTACCCCATATTTTTACTTAAACAGATCAAACCAAAAGTCACTTATTGGCCCTTTTCAATGAAGATTATGACTTAAAAGAACGTTAATAAAAAAGCCAGGCCAAATCTGAGAGAAATTTTCTAAGTCATCAGTTCACAGCATGTACTTTCAATATTCCTAAAGAAAACATCTTTTCCATGGAGACTTCTGTAGACTGAATAATGGTTCCCAATGATGTGTATGTTCTAATCATTGGAACCTGTAAGTATATTACTTTATATGATAAAAGGACCTCTACAGATAGCATTGAATTAAAGATCTTCAGATGGGAAGAATATCCTGGATAACCTAGGTAAGCTTGATATATTCACTAGGCTTCTTATAAGAGAGAAGCAGGAGGGGAGAGGGGAGAGGAGAAGACAGAGGAGGGGGAGAAGGAATAAAAGGGAAAGGAGGAGAGGGGAGAATGAAGGAAAGAGGGGGGAGGAGGGAGAGGGAGGGAGGGAAAAAGAGGAAGAAAGATTCAACAGGACCAGAGATTAAAGTGATGCACCATGAACCAAGAAATTCAGGTGGCCTCTAGAAGCTGGAAAAGGCAAGGAGAAATCCAGCCTAACCAACACACTGATTTTTTAATTCTGCCCTCCAGATTTCTAGACTTAGATGCCAAGAAAATAAATACATGTTTTTTTAAGTCATAAAGCTTGTGGAACTTTGTCAGAACAGCAATAGGAAAGTAATACAGGGACAGAGATCATGCCTAAATTCTTTCTTATGATTTTCCCAACAGCAAGAGCCAGTCCCTGGTATAAGGAAGAAGACCTCAAGATATTTGATGGATGAATGAATCTATGAATAAGTAATTGCTATAATTATAAGGCATTGTTGTAGAGGGTAATACATGGAAATTTCTATGTTTTTCAAAACTCTGACAGCATAAAGCAGACTACAAAAGCTTTTAATTTTATTTCTACTACTATGTTTGCAATCCACAAATTCAGGTGTTTCAGTAAGATAAACACTTGTTTTTCATTCCTAAAGTTCATGAGTAGAGAAAGCAAGCAAAAGTAATGAGAACTCTGCTCCACAAGGTCAAATGGGTTCAAATCTCATTTTTTGGCTGGATGTGTTAGCTCATAACTGTACTCCCAGCACTTTGGAAGGCCAGGGCAGGAGAATTGCTTGAGCCCAACAGTTTAAGACCAGCCTGGGCAACAGAGCGAAACCTCATCTCTACAATTTTTTAAAAATTGCCAGGTGTGGCAGTGCCTGCCTGTAGTCCCGGCTACTTGGGAGGTAGAGGAAGAAGGATTGCCTAAGCTTTGGAAGTTATGACTGTGGTGAGCCATGATTGTGCCACCATGCTCCAGCCTAGGTGACAGAGTAAAATCCTGACTCTAAACACACAC
>NW_006977695.1:0-300 GCF_000164805.1 Carlito syrichta | reverse complement strand
TGCTTTAAAATAAAAATTATTTGCGCCCTATGCACTTCTTTAAAACGGGTAATAAATAGACAATTTCCATTTGACTTGCACATAAATGTTCACTACTTTTTTATCAATATTATTTATTTTGATATTGTGGTGTATAGTTAAGGGTTAGGTATACATATATGCTTCATTCAGGCCCCATTGTTGATAACAGGTGTCTCCCCGTCCCCAGACAGATGTTTACTACCATTAGTCCCACCCCCCCCCAAGAGTTTCCCACAACAGTCAGTCATTTTCTTATGGTACTACATTGGATGATCAAGG
>NW_006977694.1:0-727 GCF_000164805.1 Carlito syrichta | reverse complement strand
AGCATCTGTAGACTGGTGAAGACTCAGGAAAGAGAAGCCACTATATGACTGAAACTTTTTTACTGGTCAGAATCCAAAAGATGTCAGAATTTCCAGCTGCTAAGAATGTACTGGACAAAAGCAAGAAACCATAATTTTGATAACTATGAAAAAGTAGTTTGCGATGAGCTGCTTAGAAAATGTAGAGCTTTCACTGCAGAAATCCCTTGGAACCTTTCTGCTTTCACTTCCGTCCTGAATCTGCGTCACATTCGCTGATGTCTGAGGAGGAAGAAGACAGCCAGGAGCTGTGGGAGAAATTCCTGTTCACACAGGCATCGTGTAACCACAAGTCCTTAGCAGAAAGTAGCTCCTGACAAACATACCAGGAGCATGTGTAAGTAGAAAAGGTGTCATAGAAGGACTTATTCCTGTCTGTCCCAACAAGGCTCCCTCGGATCTTCCACCACAGTGTCAGTATTTCCTTTTGGTGCTCCAAGGCGATTCCGAAATTCTAGGCATCGGTAGCTGTTTTCACCTGCAGGGAGTGACCAGAAGTTTCCTGTGGTTATTATGAAATATCTTTGATTTGTGAACCACGGTTATGGATATCCCAAGAGTTTGCTCCCAGACTACCTAGAAATCCCTAAGTCTAGACAGATACTGTCTCTTGAGCTAGGTGGTGAGCTATTGTGGTGACCCATGAGCTAGGCATTGACAAACAATCAAAATGTCTTACTTGGGAACA
>NW_006977693.1:0-690 GCF_000164805.1 Carlito syrichta | reverse complement strand
TAATAGAATCAACATAGTAATTCGTAGAATGGAAACAAAAGGAGTTTAAGAAAATGGCAAAACAGGACAGGCTCGGTGGCTCAGCTCTGTAATCCCGGTACTTTAGGAGACTGAGTCGAGTGGATTGCCTGAGCCCATTGGTTCATGACCAGTCCAGGCAACATGGTTAGACCTCGTCTCTACAATATTTTTTTTTTAAATTAGCCAGGTATGGTAGCATGTACCTGTAGTTCTGGCTGAGTGGAGGGTTGAGGCAGAAGGATAGACAGAGTCCAGCAGATTGATGCTGGGGCGACCATGAGTGTGCCACTACACTCCATCCTGGGCAACAAAATGAGACGTTAACTTGAAAAAAAAAACAAAGAACATGGCAAAACCAAAAGTAAACAATTATAATAATGATTTTCTGTATACTAATAATAACAACCACCATTAGAAGGCACAGATTGATTCTAAATGAAAGGGCATGTCTAGGAGTATCCCTAATATGCAACATGTAACCCATATCTTCCAGCAAATATTTGTAGTTTTTTTTTATATATAGACTCAGACAAATGGAAAAATGCCTAAAAGTCCTAATATCCGAAGACAGAATATTGTAAACATTCAATCCAATTTCCGTGGATGCAACTTTTGCCTTTTGGCAGTTCTAGAATGAGTGTTAGCAACTGGTAGAAGCAGTCTTATAAA
>NW_006977692.1:0-3948 GCF_000164805.1 Carlito syrichta | reverse complement strand
GATCCATTCAATGTGCATCCTCTATGATTAGTGTCCCACTGACTGGCCCTGATAAGGAGGTATGGGTGTCCAAGTAACTGATCTTCCTTTGTAATGGGTGTCTCAGTCATTGGACCTGCATCATAATGGGTCCTCCACTGAGGGAATCTCCTTCATGATTGGTGTCCCAGTGATTGGTCCTCCTCCAAGTTGGTGTCCCCAGGAATAAGCCTTCTCTTTGATAAATGTACAATCGCCTAAGCCTCATCTATAATGTGTTCCTATGTGATTAGCCCTTCTCAGAGTGGGGTACTCCCATAAATGTCCTATCTCTGGGATGGGAGCTCAAGTGACAGCCAATCCTCTATTATAAGCGCTCCAGTGACTGACCCACTTCTGTGTTGTGTGTTCAATGACTGGCCCTTTGCTGTAATGGGTATCCTAATAACTGGCCTTATTCTGTGATTGCTGTCCTAGGGACTGACCCGCCTCTCTGATGGCTTCCTCAGTGACAGTGTTTTATGCCTCAATGAGTAATACTCTTCTGTGATAGAAGCCCGAGTGATGGACTTTCTTCTGTAATTGGTGCATCAGTGACTGGTCCCCATCTGGGATTGGTACCTCTGTAAATGGCCTTCTGTGTGATGGGTGCTCCAGTGAGAGAACCTCCAATATGTTGGGTGCCAAAGTTACTTTACTTCCTTTCTGATAGATGTCCCAGGGACTAAGCCTCCTCTGTGATGAGTACCCCTATTTAATGGGAATCCTCTATAGTGGGTGATCTGTGACTGACCCGCTGATGAAATGGGTACCCCTTGCCTTTCTCTTCTGTTTTATAGGTGCCCCTGTGACTGCCCCTCCTTTGTAATGGGTGCCCAGTGACATGGCTTCCTCTGTCTGTGATGCCCCAGTGTCTGGTCCTCTTCTGTGATGGTTGTCTCAGTGATTGGTTCTCGTCTGTGATGGGTGACCAATGACTACAACTTTGTTATGATGACTGTTCCAGTTCCAGTGGCTGGCCCTGTTCTGTGATGTTTGCCCCAGTGATAGTCTTCCTGTATGATTGTTGTCCCAATGATTGGAACTCCTCCATAAATTGTTCCCTTGTGACTAACCCTCCTCTGTTATGTATACCACAGTGGGAGCCACTCCTCTGTGATGGGTCCCACAATGACAAGCGCTCTTCTGTGATTCATGTCCCAGTAACTTTCCTCCTCTCTTATGCATGAATATTTGACTGGCCCTTCTCTGTGATGGTTGCCCCAGTGAATGGCCCTGCTCTGAGAAAAATTACCTAGTAACTGATCCTCCTTTGTAATATGGTCCTCTGTGACTAGTTTCCTTCTATACTCATATCCTCAGTGACTGGGTCTCCTACATGATAGATTACCCAGTGATTAGCCTTACTTTATTTGGGAACCCCTGTGATTGAAACTAATTGATGATTAATTCCCCCATTGATTTGCCCTCCTTAAAAATGTGCACTAGTGACTACCCCTCCTCAGTAATGGATGTCCTTGCAACTGGGCCTCCTCCATAATTGTTGGTCCAGTGACAAGTCCTCCTTTGTGATGGGTTTCCCAGTGTCTGGTCATCCTTTGTGATGGTGACCCATTGACAGTTTCTCTTCTGTGATGGCTGTCTCAGTGACTGGCTCTCCTCTGTAAAGGGTGTCACAGTTACTAGCTCTATTGTAAGTGGCCCAGTGAATGGACCTCATGCTAATGGGTGACTCAGTGATTGGCCTCCCTCTGTGTTGATGCCTTAGAGACTGGTTCTCCTCTGTGATGTATGTGTTAGTGACAGGTATTCCCCTGAAATGTGTGTCCCAATGACTGGCTTTCCTCTGTGATGGATTCACCAGTGCCTGGCTCTTCTTCATAATGTTTGTCCTAGTGTTTAAGTCTATACTTTCTTGTAATTGGCCTTCCCCTACACTAGGTTTCCCAGTGACTGCTATTTCTCTGTGATGGGTGCCACAGTAGCCATCTTATGTGATGGATTCCCGAGCGACTTTCCTTCATCCCTAATGAATTCTGTAGTGGCTAGTCCTCCTCTGTGATGGGTGCCACAATGTCTGGCCCTCCTCTGTGATAGATTCTCTAGATACTGGCACTCTTCTTTAATGGATGTTGTAGTGACTAGTCCTCTTCTGTGATGGGTTCCCCAGTTACCAGTTGTCCTCTGTGATGGGTGTCACAGTGACTTGCCATGCTCTGTGATGTGTGACTCAATTCTTAGCCCTTCTTTCTGATAATTACCCAAGTTACTGGCCCTCATCCAAAATTGTTGCCCTAGTGCCTAAACAGAATATGTGATTGTTGAACAAGTAACTGAAACCCCTGCATAGTGGTATCCCAAGTGACTAGCCCTCCTCTGTGAAGGTTTTCCCAGTGACTGGCACTTCACCCTAACAAGTCCCCAAGTGACCAGTCTTACTCTGTGATCAGTGACCCAGTGACTGACTCTCATCCATTATGGGTGCCCAAGTGACGTATCCTCCTCTGTGATTGTTACCCCCTTTTCTTTCTTTCTTTTTTTTGAGTTGGAGTCTCACTCTGTCGCCCAGACTGGAGTGAAGTGGCTGCTCCCGGTCACTGCAGCCTTGACCTGCTGGGCTCTGGTGATCCTTCCACCTCAGCCTTCCAAGTAGCCGGAATTACAGGCATGCACTACCACACCTGGGTGATTTTTTGATTTATTGTAGAGATGAGGTCTCGTTGCCCAGGCGGGTCTCGAAACTGCGGGCTCAGGCAATCCACTCACCTCAGCCTCCCAAAGGCACAGGATTACAGGCTGAGCCACTGAGCCCAGCTGTTACCCCCTTTTCTGATCCTCCTCCATAATGGTTGTCCCAGTGACTTTCCCAATCTGGGACTAGTGGATTAAATTGTTTGACTAGTCTTCTTCGGTGATGGTTTTCATAGTGACTGGGCACCCTTCATAATGAGTGCACCAGTGACTAGTCCTCTTTTGTGACGGGTATCCCAGTGACAGGTCCTCCCCCATAATTGTGGATACAGTGACTGGACCTCCCCCTGTGTTTGGTGACCACGATATGTCATCATATATGTCTGCACCAGTGGATAGCCCTACCATGTAATGGGTGCCACAGTGACTGGACTTCCTACAGAAGTGGTGCCCCAGTGACTATACCTTCTATTTGATTGCTGCCACAGTGACTGAACATCCACTGTGATGGAAGCTGCAATGAATAACCCTCTTCTCTGATGGGTGTCCTAACATTTGGCTCTCTAAAATGGGTGCCTCAGTGCCATATTCTGTGTGGTTGCTCCAGTTTCTGGGTTTCCTCCATGTTGGGGGCCCCATGTGACTGGCCCTTTTCTGTGATGGTTATCCAGTGACAGGAGTTTCTCCATGATAGGTGATTCATTGACTGAGATTGCTGCCACAGTGAATGATCCCTATTCAAATTGGGTGCCTCAGTGACTAGCCTTCCTCTGTGATGGGTATTATAGTAACTATACTCCTACACAATTTGTGTCTTAGTGACTAGCTATACTCGTTGTGGATTTCTTGTGACTTCCTCTCCACTTTTATATACCTCAGTGACTGGGAATCCTCTATAATGGGTATTCCATTGACTGACCCTCTTCAATAATGCCTGCCCTGGAACTGTTCTTCTCCTGTCATCAGTGCAAAAATGACAGGTCTTCTGTGTAGGTGTCCCAGTGATTAGCCCTCCTCTGTGATGGTGGCCCCATGACTGATTCGCCACTGTGATGTGGACATCAGTGACTGGTCTGTCTGTTATGGGTGCCTCAGTGACAGGCTGTCATCTGCAATTGGTACACAAGTGAGTTGACTCCTTTGTTATGAGTAATCAAGAGCCTAGACCTCCACTATGATGGCTGCCCCAGTTACTGGTCATCTCTTGTGGGTGTCACATTGACTAGCCCTCTTCTGTGTTGGGTATACCAGTGACTAGTCCTCCTCTGCCAGAAGTGA
>NW_006977691.1:0-905 GCF_000164805.1 Carlito syrichta | reverse complement strand
TCAAGAACTTCTTCACAGCTAAAGAAACCATCAGCAAATAAATAGAGAACTCACAGAATGGGAGAAAATATTTGCAAATATGCATCAAAGGACTTATGTCTAGTATCTATAAGGAACATAGAAAAATTGACAGGAAATAAAACCAAATCACCTCATTCAAAAATAAGTAAAGGAAATGAACAGAAAATTCTCAAAAGAAGACAAAAATGCACAGTAAACATGAAAAAAATGTTCAACACTATTTTTTTTTTAGTTGGAGTCTCACTCTGTCGCCCAGACTGGAGTGCACTGGTCGCTTCCAGCTACTGCAGCCTTGACCTGTTGGGTTCCAGCGATCTTTCCACCTCAGCTCCAAGTGCAGGATTGCAGGCTGAGCCACTGAGCCGGGTTTGTTCACCACTAGTAATAAGAGCAATGCAAGCCAAAACCAGAGCAAGGATCCTTCTCACACCAGTCAAAATGGCAATTATTAAAAAGTCAAAGAAGAACCAGTCTTGCTGAAGTTACAGAGAAAGGAGAAAACTCATGCACTGCTGGTGGAAATAAAAATTAGTTCAGCCCCTGTTAAAAGGGTTGTTTTACCATCTGACATTCTTTCATTTCAACTAGAAGAACTCTCTTTGGCATTTGTTCGATGGCACATTTGGTAGTCATGAACTTCATCAGCTTTTCTTTATCCAGGAATGTTCTTCTCATTTGGAAAAACAGTTTGCTGGATACCAAATTCTTGGTTGCCATTTTTTCTTTACTTTCAGCACTTTAAATGTATCATCCTGCAGTCTTTGAGTACTGTTAATTGTAAGCCAATTAATTGGATAACCTTGATGTAATGGGCAAGTTCCTAAATTTAACCTACCAAGACTGAATTCATGAATAAATAGAAAATCTGTACACACATTTAAGTA
>NW_006977690.1:0-8644 GCF_000164805.1 Carlito syrichta | reverse complement strand
TCAAACAAGACTCCTACCTATCCCCATACACAAAAATTAACTCTAAATGGACCAGAGACCTAAATGTAAAACCTCAAACCATAAGAACTTTAGAAAATGCAGGACACCCCTTATGGAAGTTGGAACTGGCATCCAATTCCTGAGGAAAAACCAAAACACATGGGTCATAAGAGATAAGATAGACAAGTGGGACCTCATTAAACTGACAAGCTTCTGTAAAGTCAAAGAAACCATCAAGAGAGCAGTGAGACAGTCCACAGACTGGGAAAAAGTATTTGCCAACTCCATGTATGACAAAGGCCTAACATCTAGGATCTACAAGAAACTCAAATGTGCTGAAAAGAAAAAAAAACCAAACAATCCCATTACAAAGTGGGCAAAAGATATGAACAGACACTTCTCAAAAGAAGACATATGAGCAGCCAACAGATACATGTAAAAATGTTCAACCTCACTAGCCATCAAGGACATGCAAATTAAAACTACACTGAGATACCACCTAACTCCATTCAGAATGGCCGTTATCAATAACACAAAAAATAACAGATACTGGAGAGGATGTGGTGAAAAGGGAACACTCCTACACTGTTGGTGGGAGTGTAAACTAGTGCAGCCTCTGTGGAAATCAGTGTGGCAATTCTTAAAAGTTCTAAAAATTGACCTTCCATATGACCCCACAATCCCCCTACTGGGAATATACTCTGAAGAACTTAAATCACTCTTTTAAAAAGATATCTGCAAGTGAATGTTTATCGCAGTATTGTTCACAATAGCAAGATCATGGAACCAACCATGTTGTCCATCAAAAGAGGACTGGATTAAAAAAATGTGGTACATATGCACAATGGAATATTACCAAGTCATAAAAAAGAACAATATCATGAATTCCGGAGCAACCTGGATGGAATTAGAGTTTATAATACTGAGTGATCTCTTACAGAAACAAAGATCTGAGTATCGCATGTTCTCACTCATAAGTGGACCTTGAACAACTATCGTAATACTGTAAGAAAAGGATTGACAGTGTCAGAAAACTATCTGGGGGTAGGGAGGGGAAGGGAGTTGGGATTAATGGAAGTCAATATCTGTCTGAGGACAGGGGGTGCACCTCATCAACAAGGGTACCTGCACAATGCATATTTGTATACTTAACCCTTAACTGTATCCCACATTTTTAAAATAAAAAATATAGCCGGACTCGGTGGCTCAGCCTGTAATCCCACGCCTTTGGGAGGCTGAGGTGAGTGGATTGCCTGAGTCCGCGGGTTCGAGACCCGCCTGGGCAGCGAGACCTCACCTCTACAATAAATCAAAAAATCAGCCGGGTGTGGTAGCGTAAGCCTGTAATTCTGGCTACACAGAAGGCTGAGGCGGAAGGATCACTGGAGCCCAGCAGGTGAGGCTGCAGTGGCCGGGAGCAGCCACTGCACTCCAGTCTGGCGACAGAGTGAGATTCCAACTCAAAAAAAAAAAGTTAAAAAAGTAGATATATCACTAAAACATAAAATATCTGACGTCATTCGATCTCAAAGTTAAGAACACAAGGCCTTGCCTTTGGACCTTGGAATACAGAGGAACCTTTGTTAAGCAAGATCTGCTTACTTATGGTGAGGACTTTCCAAAGGTTGAGAATACAACCTCATTATGGATCTTGGATAAAGTCACCCACTGTCCCCTCAGAAAGTTTTTCCATCTGTGCAAACTAATACCTCTTGGGAGTCTTCCTCCCTATGACTGGGTGAGCTCTGGGGTCAAGGTCTGGAGCATTCTTCCTTGGAAGTAGAGAGGTAAAGAAACCTAGGCTGATTAATGTGTTTCTTCAGGACTTAAAAAAATTCAAGTATTCTACTTTAGACTGTTGATTAAAGGATATTGCTCAGAAAACCTTGAAACTATTTTGCATTTTGATCATTATAGTAAACCTGTTTTGAACAAAAATCATTAATGGATGCTAATTTATGTAAGAACACTTGCATGGTCAGAAAATCTCTTTATTTATCACTTATTAACGGAGTGGAAATAGTAACTGTACAGTGGAGATGCCACACAATTCCTTGCCTAAGTAACCAAAATGGAATTCTCAGAGGACCACAGTGGACATCATGGCCTCTAGTGTGATGGCCTGACAAGGATAAATCACCACCATGTAGATTTCCAGCCAGGGATGTATTACCTGAAATTGGACTAATTTGATTAAATCATTAGAAAATAAGTGGCTTATCGTCTTCAAAAATGTTAATGTCACAATCAAGGAAGGCCTAGGAAATATTCCAGATTTAAAAGGCTAGGGACACGGCAAATGCATGATATTCATGATCCTAAACTGGATCCTTCACTAGAGGGGAAAATTCTACAAAGGGCATTTCTTTCTTTCTTTTATTTTTTTTGACAAGTGAAAAATTGGAATATGGTCTGTATTAGATAAAGTATCTTATCAGTGTTAAATTTCCTGAATTGATAACGTCACTGTGGTATTTTAAGGAGAAAATCCTTGTTCTTAGGAAATACACTTCAAGTGTTAAAAGGTAAAGAGGCATGATGTATGAAATCTCCTTTCAAAAGTTTCAGAGAAAACAAATTGTGTGTGTGCACGTGTGTGTATATACAAAGTCACTAACTATGAGACTTTCCAAGAGATAATACAATAAAACAAATGTGCCAAGTACTAAAAATTGATGAACCTGAGTAAAGTATGCATGAGAATACTCTGTATTATTTTTGCAATATTTCTGTAAGTTCGATATTATTGTGAAGTTAAAAGATTTTAAATAACTGAGGAAAGATGCTAAATGATAATGAGTGAATGAAAGCTTGGAATTTAGAGACCTCAGGCTCTCATTAAAACCCCAGATAAAAATAGCGTTACTAGGAGGATAAGCTGGGGACAAACTCATGTGGTCTAGAGGGAAACATGAAGATATCCATTTTTTTATTGCTGCTGTCATTTGTAATATGGAGGCTTCACTGGGGCTAGTGAGAAGAATATAGTCAGGAAGTGCCAGTAAATCTGGCTTTTCTTGAAATTGAGCTCTTGGAGTTTGAGATAGTCAAGTGAGGGGTCATTGCTTCATTAGACTTGGGTGCCTACCAATGCCAACTCTAAATGAAAATGCCAAATTGTTATTATAAATAAGGGATCCCAAATGATGTTGGAGTTATTGTCTCCCTATAGTCGAGTGTCAGTGCCAGGGTCAGGTCAAGTACTGAAACACCATAAAACTCATACATTAAAAAATATGGTACATATATACAATGGAATATTATGCGGCCACAAAGAAGAACAAACATATGGACTTTGCAGCAAGTTGGATGGAATTAGAGTCTATCATACTCAGTCAGCGATAACAGAAACAAAGTACAGAGTACCATATGTTCTTACTCATAAACAGACTGTGAACAATTATCATAATACTATAAGAAAGGGATTGGCAGTAGTGGGAAACTGCCTGCGGGGGAGGAGATGGGATTGGCATTTGAGGGAAACTGCCTGGGGAAGGAGGGGCACATCTCATCAACAAGGATACCTGCATAATGAACACTTGTATACCTAACTCTGAATTGTATCCCACATATTTTAAATAAATAAATAACAGCAATAATAACAACAAAAATTACCAAAATCATACCTAAAGCACTTGCTGAGCTGCCAGGCATTAGGACAATGAGTTAAAGTGATAGTCACCATCAAGCCTTTATTCTCTGACTGTGACAGTGTCAGCAAGAGGCAGAAAAAGAGATGCCGACTCCCAGTGTTTCATTTTCCCCACAGAATGGCACCAAGTGAAGGTCAGTGTGATAGGAGCAAATGTGGACTGCTGAGGAGTCCCAAACCACAGGGACTCTTTATGGCTACAGAGGCTGGGGGCTGGAAGAAAAACAAAGGCTAGGAGTGGAAACAGGCTTGGTCAGAATGGATCAAAGTTGCTTAGCCAAATACCCTGACAAGAAGGTCTTGGTGGAGGTTTCTGGGCTGAGAAGCAGATATGTGCATGGGCAGGGTTGGCCTGGCAGGACCCCAGTCCCTGCTATGGCTCCCTCCAGGGACTGCAATGCCCTCTCTGTGCACAAGTCGGGTGTGGGAAGGGCAGCTTCCCATGAGATGCCTGCCAGGAAAAGTCCTGGCATTGCCTATGGTAGGACCTGAAAGATCACACAATGGAGTTTGATCTGGAGCTAGACTCCTTATAGTTTTTGAGGAATATGGATGCAGCTGGAGACCATTGTATTAAGTGAACCATCAGAGAAACAAAGAACAAAATGCTGCCTGTTCGGTTCATAATGGGCTCTGATCACTGGTTGCATGAACACAAGGGTGGGATCCGCAGATATTGGACAGTGCTAGGCGAGGGAGGTATGCAGGAGTGATGGGGGCACGTGGCAACACACTGGGTACCTGGTCCACTATCAGGGGGAGAGAGGGCCTACTAGTAGCCCAGACTTCACCTGCATGCAACTTACTTTAGGTAGTGAATCCTCACTTGTACCCTGCCCTGCAAATCTAACATAAAATGAAATAAAATCTGGACTGAGTTGGAGACTGCCTTCTTCAGGTGGGGTGAGTCATACTTTCTCCTGGTAGGAGGACCTCTCTTAGAATCTTGTGACTACTAGTGGAATGTTCACTCCCAAATTTCCTCAGCCTCTAAAAGGCCACCCTCCTCACCACACCTGCAGGGTGGCAGTTCTAGACACATGCCATGTTAGCACTTTGGCATGCTAGTGGCTGTGGGAGCACTTCCTCGCTTCATTTTCCTCCTGTCCTGTCTTCAGCAGGGTGCAGCTTGCTGTGACACTTCAGGAAACTTGGCATCGGTGTGTGCTTCTGGGCTGTCTGGCACTACTGTTTACAGGCCCTGGAACCAGGACCACTACTAGCTGTTGTATGTCAAAGCCCTTGGAAGGAGGGTTCTAAATCTTTACTCTTGTATATTTATCACAGTACTAATTCAAATAGCAAAGACATGAAACCAACCTAGGTGCCCATCAGTGGTGGAGTGAGTAAAGAAAATGTGGTGCATACCTACATGTATATATATGGTGTACATGCATATACATAGTATACATGTATATACCCATGGAATACCACACAGCCATAAAAAAGAATAAAATCATGTCTTTTGTAGCAACATGGATGTAACTAGAGGCCATTATCCTAAGTGAATTAATAAAGAAACATAAAACCAAATACCGCATTTCTTATTTATAATGGGAGTGAAACACTGCATACACATGGACATACAGATGAGAACAACAGACATGGAGGACTCCAAAGTGTCTTGGGAAAGAGGGAGGGAGAAAAGAGTTGAAACACTTCTTATTGTGTGCTGTGTTCACTATTTGGGTGATGGGTTCTGGAAGCCCAAACCTCACTGTCACAGAGTATACCCGTGTAACAAAGCTTCACACATACCCCTTGAATTTAAAATAATAATAATAATAATAATGAATCTCCAGGTTAGTGCAGGAGGGTGATGAAAATGCCAGCTTGGTATAACATACCTGGACTCCCCATGCATTCTTAAAACATAATTTAAATTCACTCCATAACCTGTGAGCCAGCAAAGAGAAGGCTGAGCACAGCCGAGGGCAAAGGTGGGAATGTGATTTTAGAAGCCATTAAGAGTGGGGGTCAATATCCACAAAAGGTTGCAGTCTGATTATAGCTTTTGAGAAAAGAAAGGAGGTCCTTGGGTAACTATTAAAATACATTACACAATTAAAATATAAGGACACATGTGGTCTATGCTAAAATTGGGCTATCAGTATTGCTCAGCAGCTTTGGAACCTCAGGCAAGAAACTGAAGCAATTAGGATATCTTTTGTAATTGTGTGATTTTAATAGCATCTCTCACAGGGCTGTGGAGAGGATTAAAAGAGATAATGCTTATAAGAACAGGAGACTGCTTGATCGATTCTGAGTGCTTAATGAGCTCCAGCTGTGAAAATATATGTATATGTGTAATAAGCATACACTCAAAGAGTAATGCTGGACCCTGTCATATGGTTGGTGATCAATGGAACAGATACCCCCTCCCCCAGCTCCCTCCTCGATGCTGAGCTGGGCCTGGGGACATGCACGACATCTCAAGGACCTCCCCTCTTACAGGTCTCTCTTCTTTCTTCTATTTTTTTTCTCTTTGTTTTCTTTTCCAATATTCCTTTTTCTCTTGGGCTCTTTTCTTCTGTTCACCTCTTGTCTCCTTGGTAGCTGCATTTATTCATTTGAGAGTCTAAAACAAGGTAAGAAGAAAACTACTTTGTAACCTGAAGTTCTGCTAGAAACATCTTTCCTTGTTCAATATAGCCACAAGATGTGTTCACATGGAAGACAGAAGTAAAAAACATGTTTCTAATTTACCTGTTGCTGGTGACTTCAGATCTTCACATCAATAAAATGCTGAAAAACAGAAGAAAGCATTAGCAGAGAGGGGCGGGAGCTGCCGATCTCTACCCGTGAGAATTCTGACATGTTCTGCAGCCTTCCTCAGAGCACACAGGCCTCAGTGCTGTGTCCCCACACCTTTGCCATGGGAGGCCAAAATGTCTTCTTTCCACTAAGTTCCAGTGAGATCAGCTCTGAGAAGTTTGCTCCAACCTGCTTTGATATGCTGGAGAATTCTAAGCACAGAGAAATGTTTCCAACTCCATGGAGTACATGGTAACATACAATAAGAAATGGGAAACTATTATAAGTTGATACTAACCAAAATGGAAGATTTTGCTGTTTTGTAGGAAATGTTTGTAAGTTTTATGCCAGAATATTCTGTGAGTACTGCAATGTAACAACGCACCCACGTACTACTTGTTTTTGTTTTTCTTTATGACTACTGTGACATAAGATATGCTCAAATAAATCAGTGCATTTATTTGAAGAGAATATTTCACATGCTAACTTGTAAAACCATAGATGTGAAGATGGTGCTCAGAAAGAAAGGAGAAATGAAAAAGATGCTTCATGACACTTTGAATTCCAGGAACTCTTTTTGTACATAAAAGGGAACTAATTTTTATTATTTTCTTCTATTCTTATCATTTTTTTAGTATTCTGAAACATTGATGACAAAAAGATAAATTTGGTGGGATTTTCTGTAATATAGAAAATGAAAAATCTTCTAAATATCATTTCTTTCTATTTAGCATAAAGAACCAATTTTGGAGTAGGCTGAATATGACATGAGGTTCAAAATGATAACTTGGGTGTCCATAATTCTTGTCATTACTGCATAAAAGCCAGTAAAAGTCTGTTATTCACAGTACTGCACAAGAAAACCAATTATTCTGCAGAATATTTCTGTGTTCAATGCCTTCATAGGTATGTCATTTTGCATCGAGTGATTTTTCCAATGCAGTCACATTAGCCTCAAATGCTCATGTTTGGGAATGTGTTTGAAGAATAGAGCTATAATTTTCTTAAAAATGTTGGGTTTTTCTTCTATTGTCTTTCTTTAAGTATGCTCCAGAGTCCTGCCCATATCATTTATTTCCTGAGTGTCGACTCTGAAACCTACCTTGCTTTTCCTCACAAACTTACTTTGCACACAGTAGCTGATCAATTGGTACTTTATTGAATGACTGGGACAGGATTATACAGCATCCCACTATGCTAGGTGACTTCTTAGACCCTAAATATCTGATCAGGAGCCAATCACTCAGTCAGAAGTTGGGACAATATCCTGCATCTCCCAACTCTTCACACCAAGTTCCACTGCCCTTATTATAGATACCTGCGTATACTGGGGACACTGGGACTGGGTTGGACAAGAAGGTCAAATATGGACTTGAAGTCTGAAGAGATAGTATGGAAGTAAGTCTGACAACTCTGTATTAAGCTCTTTACATTTGTGTATTATTTAATAATCAGAACCCTATGAGATAGGCTGTGTTATTATAAGAAGATTTCAGACAAGCCAGAGATTGAGAATCAAATAATGTATTGGACTAGAAGGATCAGGCAAGAGTCTGACACAACTAGGTTGAGAGTATGGTGTCCTACCTCAAATCTGGAGAATCTGGGATCATGAGCAAGGGTCAGAGAACTATCAAGAAAAAGATGTGAGTGAGGAGGGACCCTGGTGATGAGTTCTGATTCCAGGCCTGCTGGGGTGGCCCAGGGTAGGTGGCTCCTATGGTGGAGAAAGGGCTGCTTCCTACAGAGCACTTGACCTTTGCAAGTGCAGGTGGTGAAATTAGCAGCCAGTTGACTCACTGAAAGGTAGCTAGAATTCCCAAGGTTGGTCACATATCCTCAGGATCTTGTAGGGACAGATCCTGAGGCCCTCAGGCCTTCTTTGGAACTCTGACAGTTGTGCTATTAATGCTGTTTGAATGTGATAACCTAACTCCTAGCTGATTAAGTTATGACATTTCTAAATATTGTGTTTGTGTGTTTTTAAAATCTCTGAATTATCTAGGGAGGGATGACACACTTGTAGTATGACACCCCTGTCCTTGCAGCCAACTGGATGGCATGGCTAAATGATGATGTCAGTCCAGCTGAGCCTTAGATTCCTTCTCAGCATAAAACTGAGTAGCCTCTTCTTGTTGATTACAATAAAACCCACTTGCTACCTTCTGGTCTAGAGAATGTAAGGACAAGATTAGAGAAGGCAGGAACTGATCTTTCTAAAATGTTGTCTTGCCATGA
>NW_006977689.1:0-4048 GCF_000164805.1 Carlito syrichta | reverse complement strand
TCCTGTATATGAGGACTCCCATTGTCCAGATTCCTACTTCCAAGACTGAATGGTGGTTATCTCTTAGCAACGTTGTGTAGGTTTTTGGGATGGAGGACTCGTGTAAACAAGATTCCATATTCTTCCATAGCAACAGGTCGTGTAGTGTTCTGTATATGAGGACTCCCATTACAGAAATTCCTGTTTCATTCTCAGCCAGACGCCAAGATATTTCCTGGTGATCTAGAATTCCAGTTGCTTGGATATCAAGAGATAGACTCCCATAAATTTCTTGAGGAATTGTAACCCAAGATTCCTGGTCGCTTTTGAAAAGAAACACTAAAAATGTGGCAACGAAGAAGCCCAGATTGCTGTTTAAACCTTATCAAGAGACTTTGTAGATTTAGGCAATTGAGAACTCCAAGAACCGGATTCCCTTTCTGTTCTCAGCCAGATTCCCTGATTTTCCTTGTCTATGTGGATTCCAAAACTGTGTGTACAAAAATGCAGATGCCCAGATGTTTCTTGGGTCAGGGAATACATGAATCCTGGTTACATTTTAATTATTCCTTCTAAATATTTGGCAAGTGTAAGACTCTTACCCTCTCTTCAAATAAAGTAGAAACGGAAATTTAAGGATTACCAAATTCATCTTAAGACCAATGTTACATCCAATTACGGCAAGATCATACTTTTTTCTGGGAATCTGGCCTTAATTGTCCCGAAGATCTTAAGGGATTTTTAATACCAGATACCCGATTACAACTATCAAGAGGACCAGAATGTTGCTGGAGTCATGAAATGACTGATTCATAATACCCACAAGTCAAATATCTCCGAAATATGAGACAAGCTCGAAGTCTTGATACTTGTTTATACCACAGCAAGACACCCTGATAATTTTTCGGATTTTGGACTAGTGTATCACAGATTCCTTATTCTTCTTTAGCGAGGGGCCATGTAATGTCCTGAATATGGGGACTCCCTTTCCCCAGAATCCTGTTTGGAAACCGTGATTCTTGTTTTGCCATTAGTAAGATGTCATGTAGAAATTGTGATGGAGGAATCGTTTAAAAGAGGTTTCTCAGATCTTCTAAGGTAGAGATCATGAGATTCTGCATATGAGGACTGCTATTACCTATGTTCCAGCTTCTAAATCCTGATTCTTGTTTAGCCCACAGCAGATGGTCTATTGATATTTAGGACTGAGCACTGCTATAACCCAGATTCTTTGTCTTCCTTGACAAAGTGTTGTGTATTTCCCTCTATATTAGGATTCGCATTAGATAAATCCTGCTGCAAAACTCTTATTCTTTATAGCACTTTCCAAGATGATCTGTAGATTTTTGTGATTGAGGACTTGTGTAACCCAGATTCCTGATTCTTTCTTAGCAATAGGTCATGTAGTTGCCTGTAAATAAGGACTCCATTTCCCAGATTCATGCTCGAAAACACCATGATTCCTGTGTAGCCCATAGCAAGATGACCTGAAGTTTTTTTGGGATTGAGGACACGAATAACGCAGATTCCTTATTCTTTCTTAGCAATAGGCAGTGAAGTTTCCTGTATGTGAGGACTCCCATTGCCCAGATTCCTACTTCAAAAACCTGATTCGTGGTTATGTCTTAGGAAGACGGCCTGTAGTTTTGGGATTGAGACTCATATAAGGAGATCCCTTATTCTTCCTTAGCAATATGACTATAGTTTCCAGTATATGACGACCTCCATTACCCTGCTTCCTGCTGCATTCTGCAGTATTCCGTGACAGTTCCTGGAGACCGAGAATTCCAGTTTTTTGGATATCAATAGAAAGACGTCCATAATGTTCTTTTTGAACTGGAACCCAAGATTCCTGGTTCCCCTTCACAAGTCCTCCCCAAAATGTGGAATCTTCCAAACCCAATATCCCAATTCCTACGTGCCAACCAACAAGAATTTTCTGTACTTTGAGGTCACATGAATCGTGGAATTTTGTCAAAATATACTTTTATTTCTGGGGAATATGATTATGGTCATAGATGTTCCCAGGAAACAAAAGGATTTGTATGACCAGATCCTTGATTACAACTAACAAGAGGAACAGAAAGATCCTGAGGATCTGTAATGACAGATTTAGCATATCCACGGAGCAACTGGCTCTGAAAATGTAGGGATCCAGAAGCCCAGATTGCTGATTAAACTTTATCAAGATTCCCTGTAGATTCCGGAAAATAAGAACTCCTAGAACCGGATTTCCTTTTCGTTCTCAGTAAGATGCCCTGATTTTTCCTGTCGATGGGTATTCCAAATTCAATATATCAAAAGACAGATGCTCAGAAATTTTCTAGGGACGTGGATTCCATGATTCCTGGTTACCATTAAAAGTACGTAGTAAACATTTGGGAAGTGCAAAACCCTTGTCTCGTCTCAAAATAAAAAGAGACACAGAAGGGAAGGATTACAGGGTTCACCTTAAGACCAGAGTTACATCCAAATATGGCAAGAGAATTCTTTTTGTCTTGGAATCTGGCCTTAGTTGTTCTGAGGAACCTAACGGACTTGGAGTGCTCAATACCCATTTACAACTTTTAAAAGTACAGAATTTGCTGGAGTCCTGAAATGACCGATTCATAATTTCCGCATTCTAAATTGCTCTGAAACATTTGGGAGTTCGAAGCTCTGTTTCTTGTTTGTCCCATAGAAGACACCCTGGAATTTTTTGGATTGTGGACGCGTACAACAATGATTCTTTATTCGTGCGTTGTTGGAGGACGTGTAGTGTCCGAAATGAGAGGACTCTCTTTCCCTAGATTCCTGTTTCGAAACCCTGATTCTTCTTTAGCCCTTAGTAAGACGCCATGTAGATTTTTTGATAGAGGAACCGTGAAAAACAGATTTCTTCTTTTTTCTTAGCAAGAGGCCCATGTAGTTTCCTGCATATGAGAATTGCTGTTACCCACATTCATGCCTCGAATCCATAATTCTTCTTTATCCGTCATCAAGATGCCCTGTAGATTTTCAGGACTGAGGATTCATATAACGCAGATTCCTTATTTTTAGCAACAGTCTGGCAGTTGCCTTTATATGAGAACCCCTGTTCACAGATACTGTCATCGAAAGCTTGATTCTTGTATAGATCTTAGGATGAGGCCGTGTACTTTTTTGGGATTGAGAAAATATGTCACCCACATTCCTTATTCTTTCTTAGGAAAAGTCAGTGTAGTTGCCTGTATCTGAGGATTTAATTTCCCTAGTTTATGCTTCAAAAACCCAAATTCGTGTTTAGCCCTTAACAAGAAACATAGAAGTTTTACTGCGATGGTGGGCACGTGTAAACCAGATTCCTTATTCTCCTTTAGCAATAGACAGTGCAGTTTCCTGTATATGAGGACTCCCATTATCCTGAATGGTGTATATGAGGACTGCCATTAACCACCTGAATGGTTGTTATCTCTTAGCAAGACGGTCTGTAGGTTTTTGGGATGGAGGACTCATGTAACCAAGATTCTTTATTTTTCCAGAGTAACAGGTCGTGTAGTGTTCTGTATATGAGAACTCCCATTACAGAAATTCCTGCTTCATTCTCAGCAAAAAGCCAAAATATTTCCTGGTGACCCAGAATCCAGTTGTTTGGATATCAAGAGAAAGGCTCCCATAAAGTTCTTGAGGAATTGGAACCCAAGATTCCTGGTCCCTTTTCAAAAGACACATGGAAATGTGGCGGCATAGAAGCACACATTGCTGATTAAGGCTTATCAAGAGACTTTGTAGATTTAGGCGATTGAGAACTCCAAGAACCGGATTCGCTTTTCGTTCTCAACAAGACTCCCTGATTTTCCTGTACATGAGGATTCCAAAACTCTTTATACAAAATGCAGATGCCCAGATATTTCCTAGGGAGGTGGATTCCATGAATACTGGTTACATTTTAATAATTCGTAATAAATATTTAGCAACTGCAAAACCCTCGGCCCCTCTGCAAATAATGTACAAACGGAAATTTAAGAATTACCTAATTCATCTTAAGACCAAAGTTACATCCAAGTACGGCAAGATGATACTTTCTTCTGGGAATCTGGCCTTAATTTTC
>NW_006977688.1:0-604 GCF_000164805.1 Carlito syrichta | reverse complement strand
AACCAGTCTCCAAATACATCAGAATCGTACACAGATTCTCAACTCCACATTGTGTTTTCACATGGCGACTGGCTTTAGAACAAGGAAAAATAGGATTGGTGGGGAAGAAATGTCCCTGGGTAAGGGATGTGTCCCTGGCCTTTATTGGTGGAAGGGCTTTTTGCCTGGGGCACACTTCTCCCCTCAGAGAGGAGAGATGTCAGGAACTCAGTCAAGTATTCGGGAACTCTCACACCTGAGTGGGGTCACACATTGTGGGGGTTGGGGATGGAAGGAGTGAGGGGTGTGGGGGAGGAAAGGCTAAGGGCAGAATGTTTGCAGAGAAATGGATTTTTTCTTTCTTTCTTTCATTCTTTCTTTCTCTCCCTTTCTTTCTTTCTTTCTTTTATTTCTTTCTTTTCTTTCCTCAATAGTTTGCCCAGGCTGCTCTCAAACCACCCAACTTGGGCCATACTCTCTGCCTGCGCCACCTAAAGTGCTGTGATCACAATCTTTTCATTTCATTGACATCCTGATCTTCAGGCCTGGTCTTGAACTCTCACCCAGAGTCAATCCTCCCACCAAGGCCTGCCCTCACCCAAGGTTTTCTGGGTTTTCCTTGGTG
>NW_006977687.1:0-7278 GCF_000164805.1 Carlito syrichta | reverse complement strand
GGATTGTCTGAGCCCGTGGGTTCGAGACCTGCCTGGGCAACTTGGCACGATCTCATCTCTACAATAAATCAGAAAAATTAGCTGGGCATGGTAGCACATGCCTGTAATTCCAGCTACTTGGAAGGCTGGAGAGGAAGAATAGCTGGAGCCCAGCAGGTCGAGGCTGCGGTGGCTGGGAGTGGCCACTGCACTCCAGTTGGGCGACTGAGACTCCAACTAAAAAAAAAAACTCTAAAAGAAAGTGGGTATAACAAGGCTTGTAAGACCTCTTTTACCGACATGACATGGAATTTAGTCTCTCAGTTTCCCTCAGTCTAGAAGGGATGCCTGCAGTCAGTAAAAGTCTTATCATTTTATTTTACGTATATAGTTGTTGCTGCTTTCCTTTTTAATTATGACTTTTTATTTGTTTATTTGGGAGACCAGATTATCTATCACCCAAGTTGGAGTGCACTGGTGTGATCATAGTTCACTAAGTTTCCAACTGCTACACTCAGAACAATCCTCTTGTCTCAGCCTCCTAAGTACCTAGGAATTCAGGAGTGCCATGTTGTGCCCAACTTTTTTTTCCATTTTTAAATTTTCCTTAAACTTATTTTTAAAAATTATGTTGTCTATGAATTCACTTATTTCACTTATAAAGAAGGAGGCCATATAAATCTCAGCGTATATAAACTGATTGTCTCATGTATAAAATAAAAAAATAGCTACCAGACTTTCTAATAGCCTCTGGGGAAAAAAGGCAATGAGGAGCTTAAGCCTGGTGACTACAAATCTATGCATGAGATACTGATGTTTGTAGTAAACAAAACAACTTCATTCTTATACAACCAGTTGTACATAAAATGTTTCAAAACCAGCACTTATTTCATCAGAGAGAGGATGCATTGCTGGCAAGTGTGTTTTAATATCTACTTCTGAATCGACTGTGGTATCTGCACTCTTGGAGGACAATCTAAAAAAATGTGATCCATTTATTATAAAAGGATGATGCAATACACCAAATGAATTGCATAAATATGAACAGATTATTTGTTAATGAAAAAAATTGAAATAAGACATAATGGCAGACATGATGACTGAATTATGAATTATTCATGATATATCTTATGATAAGCATATTGGCTTGAATAAATATATGACAGTTTTGTTTGTAGAACTGACCATGGACCACATCCCCACGGAGTAATTTCCAGACTAATGGTTTTCATCTCACCAGCTTGGTCAGGTAGACAAACACAAGTGCCTCGAAAAAGCAAAAAAAAAGTTTGGTAGGTCTGACCTAACTGAAGTTTAGACACATGGCTATTTGTAGGACAACTTCCTGCCTATGTTGTGATGAGGCTCTGGGCTACACTGTGAAAGGGGAATGCTTTCATTCTGGACAGATGCCCTGAGAAGGAGAGAAAATCTCCATGGGGTCTAAGGTGCTGAGGGGTATGAGTCTACCTGGGTGAGGAAATGGGGATGTTTCAAGGGGCGAAAATCTGAAGTAGAGTACTGGGAGTGTGTGAGAATCTCCCCCACCTTGCAGTGGGGAAATTTCCAGGGGAAAGAAGCACAAACCATGGACATCCTAAGGGAGAATTTCTGAACTGGGGAAAAATCCAACTGGGAACAGTGTAGAAATGGCTTCTTTGAGGACTGAGGGAAAAAAATAACTAGGGCTTAGAACCGGTCCACTGGGGAGCAAGCGTTGAAGAGGCCCATTTTATTGAAACAGAGGAAAGGAGAAGCTCTGCAGCCTCAAAGGATCCCTAGCATGTGAAAGCAACATCGGAAAGGCCCCGCACATTCCCAAGACTTCTGGGCCCTACAACTCCCTCCACACCACCCATGTTCTCCATTCTTCTGGGTTTGAAGATTCAGGGCCTCATTCTTTACCTCACATTTCTTGAATGTTCAGCGCTCTGCGTTCTCCAAATCGTTAAAGTCTTCATTCCTTTCTCCTGCAATCTCTGGGATTCATCAGGGCTGTAGGCACTCCACAGAGTTACAGAGACCTGCAGAGAGGGGATTTTTTCTCCACTTGCCTTTCCTTTCCTTCTCCTTCACTTTTTTTATTTTGTTTTGTTTCCTGACTCTCTGATGTCCAAGTTCTTTAGGGACTCGATGTGTGTCATCTCCACCATTCTTGAGGCTGCACACTCTCCACTTCTCCCAAGCATTCTAAGTCCACGATCCCATCCCCCTTCCAGAACTTAGGCTCCTATTCAATCTCTGCTCGGGATCGTGTTATTTTTCTTACTACAACATTTACTTGGGTCTTGCTAACTGGAAAGCTCCGTTGGAGGTTGTCTTATAGAACACAGGTGAAGACTTGGTGCTGCCACAATGCTCCTCACCCAGGCACCAGGAGCTACAACTGCCACCCAGATCCCTATTTCAGAGCATGCTGCCCAAAACTCTCCCAGCTGGATGCTGGACTCTGATAAACACTGGCCCTCCTTCTGTGAGCTGCTATGGCAGGTCTCTCTCTAGTCAGCACCCCATGCCCACCCTGCCTTCTCACATTTACCCCAGTCTGGCATGCAGAAATCTTCCTGTTCTAATTTTCTTCCTCTCTTGACAGGCTTCCTGCCTTCAGCTCCACATCTGTCTGAGCAGTAAATATCAGTTTGCCTACCTCTTCCTCCTCATTCTACTAATCCCTGTCCTCTGGGGATTTTAGCTTTCCTCTCAGATTTGTTTTCTGTGCCATGACCTGTGTTGACCTCTTCATCCAGTACTCTGTGACCTAACTCTCAGGACCCTAAGACCCAGGGCATTGTGTCTAGGCTTCAATCAATCTCATGCTCTAACTCACTATACAGACACATGCATACACACACACACACACACACACACACACACACACACACACACACACACACACACCCAAACATCTGCTGTACCCATGTCACCCTGGATTTAGCTAAAATCCCCAGGGTTTGGATTCCTAACCTCTAAAAATGCACAGAGACCTTCCCTGAATCCACATCCTTCTGAAGTAGGCCTGGGGCTCTTCCCTTCCAATTATTCACTCGTTTCTCACAGACTATGCTTTGGAGTTCTTTCCATCTCTCATCTCCCCATTGCCCAGAATCCCACCCTTTCTTGTTTTCACTGGCCACCTTTAATTCTTTGCATGCCAAAGATTCTGCTGTGTTTCTCTAGAGGGATTTACACAAGGCAATGGATCTTGTTGGTACACTGATGAGATACCTTTCCCCAAGTTGTTCATTCCCACCTTCTAGACTTCTGCATCTGAAGAGATTTGCCATCAGCTAAATAGCAGTCACCTGACTTTTTATGCCTTTCCTGCATAGAAGTGGCAGCCAGGAACCCACTGGCACAGAAATCTAAAGGTGACCAAAGTGAGGCTCTAGAGCTGTGGTGTGTGCTCCAGTGGCTCCCTGGGATCAAACAGAAGATGATCTCCAGCCAAACCTGGTCTCTACTAGGTTCCCTGAGCTGCCCTGCGTAAGTTTTCCCTGGTACTCCCTCAAGACACCTCTTCAACCCGTGGCATTATGATTTTTATTGAAGAATATGACCCACATACAGTACCAGCAAGGATCCTAGGAATCCCACAGTAAATGTCACATCTAGGTTTGAACAAGACGTGCATCACAGCAATAAGCATCTCAGCTCAGCTGGTAGTTGAAGGGCTGACATGTCCCTGGGCACGTGTCAGATACAAGGGGGCTGATGTTTCAGTTGCAGTGACTGTAATAAAACATATGAGGTACACAGCAGGTACATTATCTCTGGATTGACTGCTTTGGGGAAAATGACAGCACTAGGTGAGTGGACTTGTTAACTGATATTTGGAGTCGTGGATTCACTGAGAGACAACGGGATAGGCTCAGATGTATCACTTAACAATGGGAAACAAGAAGTGAGAATAGTAAGAGACCCTTATGACCCACAGCCAAAGGTCACATAAATCTGAGTGTCAGGTTCAAGACTTAATGACAAAGGGCCAAAACATCCAGGAGGAAGGAGAGCGGTGTACCCTTACCCCAGCATGAGCAGGCATTGAAATCCTCTCATTTTGGGCTGTCCATGACCTGGCCCTTTATGTGTCTCTATTTTTGCTGGTCCTGATTTGCATCCTATTGCTCTCCTAAAATGTCATCATGTCTATAACACTTCTGTGAGCTGTGTGGGCCATGGTAGCAAAATAAACACCCTGAGAGTGTCATGGAAACCCCTGCATTTCCAGAAGTTGGTCAGAAGTATGGGTGGCTGAGAACCCCAAACTAAGGCTAGCTTTGGATAAGATCTCATGCTTGTGGAAGAATGTGTTCATAACCCATGAAGTCTATACTGACTCAGCTCATCTTTCCTAGCTAGCTGTTGGGAGCCAGCCATGGAGGTCCACTGAGCATTAGGGATCAGGAACGGCCGTTGACCCCGAGACCACTAGGGTGCGTTCAGGAGCTATTTGACCTCATCCCCCCCCCTTCTACTCAGCCCTAACCAGATTAAACTCCTGTGAGCTCAAAACATAGAAACTCTGAGATCGGGATGAACACAAGCTAACTTTAGAAGCTCATTGCTCCCATTCTTCCACACATTGCAGTTTTGGCTTTCACACAACTTATAATTCAAACTCGTGTCACATCTAAGAGCCTTAGTATTGGTCACAGGCTTCTGGGTCATAATCTTAGGATTTATTGAAGGTGTAAATTGCAGAATATAGTTTTAGAAGACAGCCATTTTGTTGAAAGAATGTGGCTGGGTTACTTGCAGGTAGCCAACTGTGAACTTTGGACTGGGCCACATTCCAAACATTCTGGGATGGGCCACTTTTGTTTGTGAGGTAAATACTTAAGCTTCTATAGAATTGTTTAACTTGGTATAAATCAATCAGCTTAGGACGAGAAAGGTTTATAGAATATGTCAGTCACAGATTAGGTTATCCTTTGTTATGGGATTTTAAGATTATCATATGAAAAGGGTTTAAAGGCAATCATTGATTAAGTTTTCATGGATTAAGGTTTCTGGTGGGTGGGGGACGCCCCTCCCACATCTGACTTTGTGTATGAAAGACCCGTTGTAATTCCCAATAACATATATCACTTCTGCACTAGACTGGAGTCCAGTCTCTTTCTTTCTCTCTCTCTCTTTCTCTCTTCTTCCCCCCAATTGCCGACACTGTCTCCAACTTTGGGGTACCCTGAACCTGGCTGGAGTTGGTCTCTGGCAGTTAACATCAAAATTGACTTGCCTTGCAATATACTAGTGGAGTCAGGGATTCAAAAGTCAGAAGTGAGCATTTTGAAACATGTCTTCTGTATGATAGAAAGACCCATCTGCTGACTAGGATCATCTCAAGGACTGGTGAGCCCTGAGTGTTGCCTGGGACACCAGCATTAGTCAGATGCCAGTGATTGACAGTCTTCATAGTTAAGAACTCAAAGGAGGGGACATGCTTATTCAGCTGGACTCTATAGTATGAATTCGATGACAGGATCTGGGAATGGCTGATCCAGTTCTATGCCTTGAAGAAAGGTGGGCATAAAAAGTATGCAGCAGAATCAGTGTGCAGCAAGTGGTGACTGACCTACAGAGATCTAGGAGTTACCACAGAGAGAATAGTGACTATAGGGACAAGGGATAAAGATTACCAACCATTGTGTCATGGAATCCATATTAGTGGACATGATGGAGAAGAGCAGAAGGCTGATATCAACTGCCCCAATGGAAAGCCATGACCTTTTACTCAGTGAAGACCTTAGACAGTACTCACAGCAAAAGCTTTAAGTGACCAAGAGGTGGGGTCCCCATGAGCAGGGTCCCTGCAAGACCATGGCAAGTGTTCACCATAGGGATTCCAAAGTTCATCATGGAAGGGACCTACCGTTATTCAGTTGGGTGACTGAACACTGAAGACAGGTAGATCTGCAGACATTGCAAGTGCTCTTGGACATGGCCTGAGGCACACATACTGAAAATAGCTCCATGACACACTGTTAGAGTCATGGCTTAGAAGGAAGGTCAGGTAATCAAAGGATAATTTGTACACATCTGCCTCAGACTCAGTCCACTGGGCCATAGACACCCCCACCCACTATGGTGATAGTACCACATGCAAATGATTATGAGAACACATAGAGGAGAGTGCTGGGAGACTCATCAGATTGATTCCTTGACCTGTGGGCTGAAAGATATGATAACAGAAGACACCTATCTCCACTCCCCAAGATATGAGGAATCCAGACCAATACCACATCCCTGGGAAAACATATTTTACAAAAGAGAGTGCCAACCTCAAGACTTATACATCCAGACATAATGGTTCCCTCTTATTCTCACTGAATTCACCAGTGTGGCGTCTCTGAGATGCAGATAGGTGATTGCAGATGACACTAAACTATTGCAAATGTCATCAGTTATAGTCTCACTATAGTTGCTATGACAGATGGTTTATCTTTGCTTAAACAGATGATAACACAAGCCCAAGGACATGGTATGCAGTGCCTGTTGCAAAATGCATCAGTGACAGTTTGCACTGACATGAGGAAAACTAGAGCAACCATCCACCCTTGCTCTCTCTTTCTTTCAGTATCCATCTGTGTCAGCCTCCATATAGGTCAGTTGGCCCCTCACTAAAAGTCATTAGCCTTATTCTGAGCTCCCCATTTAAGTAAAGTTTTGCTCCATAACACCAATAATTCTTTGAAATCCCAGGTCACACCAACCACCACAAATTCCCATTCAAGTTTGACAGATTTTAATGCTGCCAGCCTTCTCAAACCCCATTCTTTAGGCCACACTTCACTGCTCATCTCTGATTTTAACAGCAAACCTGGTAGTCACTTATCTCAAGGATCCAGGTGAAAGTCAATGGGAACAGGCATCCATGCAAGATCATTCAGATAGGAGGTTCTAGCTCCCAATGTGTCTTGTGTGTGGGATCTCTGTGGAACACACACACAGCCTTTTGAAGACAACAAAGAAAGGCAAGGGGCGAGAACATAAATGTATGCCTTAATGGGAATGTCAAGGTGGGTGTTGGATTGGGATGCCTGGTGAGGCCATTCTGGGCTGGCTGCCGTTAGCATCAGTTTGTCCCATAGGTGGCACCCCTCTGTGCTGCTGTAATTTTAATGAGTTTTCATGGGTTGGGTGTGTGAGGAACTCAAGAGTAGTGGTGAAGGCTGCTGAGGAGAAAAGCCCTGGCATTTTCCCACTTCTGGAGGTCACACAATTCCTCAGCTCAATCCCTCAATTCTATTGCCCTTAGTCTGCGGACCCAGGCTCCCATCATCTTCTTCCTCTTCTGGACAA
>NW_006977685.1:0-823 GCF_000164805.1 Carlito syrichta | reverse complement strand
AGAATTTATATGAAACCATAAACAATCAAGAATAGCCAAAAGAATCTTATCAAAAGAACCCTTAATTTTCACCATACACATTAACTCTGAATGAATCAAAGACCTAAACGTAAAACACCAAATTATAATAATCTTAGAAATCACAGGAGACACTATTATGGAAACTGGAACCGGCAACTAATTCCCCTTCAGAACCCTAAATACACATGCCGTAAGAAGTAAGTTACACTAGTGAGATCTCATCAAATTAATATACTTCTGCAAAACAAAAGAAACCAACAGAAGAGCAGGGATATAGCCAACAGATTGGGAAAAACGATTCTCCAAATATATATCTGTAAAAAAGCATAACATCTAGTATCTACAAGAAACTCAAACACTCAAAAAAATCAGACAAACATTCCCTTTGAAAAATGTGCAAAATACATCATTGGACACTTTTCAAGAAGAGATAGGGGCAGCCAGAAGACACAAGAAAATTTCTCAGCCTCACTCATGATCAAAGAAATGCAAATGAGACCACTATGAAATACCACATACCCCCTGTAAGACTGGCCATCATTAATAAAACAAACAATAATAGAGGCTGGTAAGGATCATTGGACACTTTTCAAGAAGAGATAGGGGCAGCCAGAAGACACAAGAAAATTGCTCAGCCTCACTCATGATCAAAGAAATGCAAATGAGACCACTATGAAATACCACATACCCCCTGTAAGACTGGCCATCATTAATAAAACAATCAATAATAGAGGCTGGTAAGGATTTGGGAAAAAAATACATACTTCTACACAGCATGTGGATTGAAAAGTAGAGCAATATC
>NW_006977684.1:0-4662 GCF_000164805.1 Carlito syrichta | reverse complement strand
AGAAAGAGATTGGTAGTAGTGGGAAACTTCAGGGAACAGGGGCTGGGATTGGCAGTAGTAGGAAACTGCCAGGGAAAGGGGGGTCACAACTCATCAGCAAGGGCGCCTGCATAATGAACATTTGTATACCTAACCCTGAATTGTACCCTACATCTTTAAAATTAAAAATAAAAAAAAGAAAATGTGGTGCTGGTCATGTCACGTGTCCCCTCCAGGCCCTGAAGTTCTGTGGACTCAGAGCACACTGTTTTCCCGCTGGTTGTTGGTCCCACTGAGCCTCCATGTGTGACCCAGGACGACCCCACATCATCAACTGACACTTTCCTGGAGAGACCAGATGAATCGTGCGGCCCGTGCACATATGTGTGCCGTCCAAGTGAGAGTCAGGAGCTGTGGCCTCCAGCCTCACCTGGAACAGGGTGGACACTGACATTCGGAGGTAGGACCATCCCCCTGAGAGACTGGGCCTCCCATCCTAAGGCACTAGCATCCGCTGTTACTTTGAGGCACACTCTGGACCACTCTGCGATTCTGGAGAAACAGTCCAGCATCAATTTTTCTATGCAAATGATTCCTTCATGGGCTTGGATGTAATAATTCCCAGACAACAAACTTCCCAAGTTGGACGAGGGGTGGCCATTTGTGCTATGAGTGTCCTGCCTCTTTGTGGAGGCCGTGACTGCAGACAGGTGTCGCAGCTGAGGAAATGATAACATCAAGTGAAACCACAAGTATTATTCATCTGAATTCAAATGGGGAAAGTCTTCAAAGAAGAAAATGAAGCCGGGCTCGGTGGCTCAGCCTGTAATCCTGCACCTTTGGGAGGCTGAGGTGAGTGGATTGCTTGAGCCCGCGGGTTCGAGACCCGCCTGGCCAACTTGGCGAGACCTCATCTCTACAACGAATCAAAAAATGAGCCGGGCGTGGTAGCGCGCGCCTGTAGTTCCCGCTACTTGGAAGGCTGAGGTGGAAGGATCGCTGGAGCCCAGCAGGTCGAGGCTGCGGTGGCTGGGAGCGGCCACTGCACTCCAGTCTGGGCGACAGAGTGAGACTCTAACTCAAAAAAAAAAAAGGAAAATGAAAACAATCTTTACAAGTGAAAAGCTACCTAAGCAAATGCGAGGTCTATTCTGAAAAGTGCCAGCCCTCTGACTGGTTTTCACCTCCCACAGATGGAGCCTTAGAATCCTGGCAGCTCCCTGAGCCCTGTGGAGAGGCGCCCATCTAAGGGACAGGCTGCTTCCTGCCATGGGGTCCCACTTGTGGCTGCAACCTGTCCAGTAAGCTCCTTTCCTTGTAAGTGCCCAAATATGTTTTCCTGTCAAGAAAAAGCATCTCAAACATGGCTTTTCTCCACAGATGCAGGCAACAAGAGCATTAAGATTCACCTTTCATATCTCGGAGACTCTTGCCAGGTGTGGAGGGGTCTCCACCTGTAGGAATGGCATTGTCCCTGCAGATCCCTTCAGCTCTCCCAGAGCCTTCTCAGACTCATGCAGAAAAGTCCTGCAGGTGAGTAGGTGCTGCGGCCTGCCTCCTGTGGCTCCTGGAGGTGGGTCCCAGTGACACGCTTGTGGAATGCTTCTGTGGCCAAGATGACCCTGCACAAAGGCTTCTCACTGGCTCTGTTACCAGGTGAGGCTCTTCCCTCCCCACCCCGAGTGGGAGGTTTGCCTGAGGACGCCCCCAATCTGCTCTGCTCACTCCCCCCCCACCAGCCGGGACCCCAAGGACAGTCCTTGGTAGAGCATCTGGCTCACAGCCAAGGTCAGACCACTCCTTCACCCAGTGAGAAGCTTTTGTGCAGGGTCTTCTTTGCCACAGAAGCATCTGGAGGTGTCTGTGGCACAGAGCTTCCTTCCGGATGTGAAGGAGATGGGCCTCCGTGGCCAGATGGGAGCTCAGACAGGGACTCAAACAACAGGAATGTGTTCTCTCACAATTCTGAGGGCCGGAAATCCAAGGTCAAGGCATGGGCAGGGCTCGGTCTCCCCCTCCCACACCCCCAAGGCTGTGGGGAGGAGGCGCTCCAGTCCTCTCTCCTGGGCTCGCAGTGGCTATCTTCCTGTCCCACGCCGTCCTCCCTTTGTGGGTCTGTCCAAACTTCCCTTTGATGAGGACACACCAGTCATATTGGAGTAGACCCCACCCTGACAACCTCGCATTGACTTGGTGGCCTTTGTAAATATCCTGTCTCCAAATACAGCCACAGTCTGAGATAGGAGAGGCTAGGACTCCAATGTATGGGTCTTGGGGACACACTTCAGTTCACAACAGGACTCAAGCCCATTGAACACATCCCCAAAGCTACCTCCTACGGAGAAAGAGTGCAGCGTTCCCCAGCTGGCTGCAGGGCTGTGGAGGAAAGTTCCAGAGACATGGAGTCCTGAGGGACTGGCTGCTTCCGTGCATGTGGCTCTGCAGATGCGTCTGCTTCTTCTGGTAAGCTTTCCACATGGATGACTCCGGAACATTCTAGGTCAGGCTCTCTCTGATTCTGGTTTTCCATAGATGCCTCCAATGTGGCGGCATAAAAACATTCATCACTTCACGACTCTGGAGGTCAGAAATCCGGCCCGGGGCTCGCTGGGCTACAGTGGAGGTGGAGGAAGGGCTGGTTCCCTTCTGAGGCTCCAGCAGAGGGCCCATGTCTCGCCATTCCCAGCTTCCAGAGGCCCCTGTTCTGTGGCTCTTCCTCTGCCTTCAAAGCCAGCAGCTCAGCTTTCCACGGTCACATCTGCTTCCAACTCTGACGGGAAAGGTTCTCCACCTCCAAGGGCCCGTGTGGTGGAGGGGGCCACTGAGAACCCACCTTCCTCTCCCTGCCTTGAGTTCCTTTGCTCGACCACTCCGGCCTTGTGAGGTGACGCGGCCACAGGTTCCAGAGTCCGTGGGCAGGGCCGCTTACTCCCCGGCTAAGCCTCTTTTCGTTCTAGTCGTTTCAGGGAAAAGCAGTCCCTACAGGTTTCAGCATCAGATGTGCACTCTGTCTCCTGAGGCAAGCTGCTCTGGGTAGGTTAAAATTAAACTCCGTCTATCCCAGCATCTCCAGGGCACTGGAAAACAGATGTTTTCTTAGTTCCATTTGTCACTTAGTGGCAGTGGGAGGGAGAAGGCATTTGGATTTCAATCCTCAGGAATGGGAGACGGTGTTTTGGGCACACACGTCTCTGTTTGAGACAGATTCATGTCTAGGATGAAGACAGGTTCCCCATTCGAAACCTCTCTCTGGAGAGAGCACTTCTTTGACGTATTCGACTAAAAACATGTGTACCTCTACATGGTGACGTGTAAAGTGTACGTTCCCAGTAGAGGGTGGTGGCTGTGAGCCTGGGACGTCGGCTCTCACCGAGGTGACCTGCGAATGATGCAGCAGCACAGGGCGGCTGAAGGCTGGACTCCCCCGACGAAGAGCGCCTTTCCCTCGTGGGCGTCTGCAGCGTGTGGGAGCGCGGGAGGGCCAGCCGAGAGCAGGAGGTCTGGGCCTGCGCTGGACCTTCCGGCCTCCTCGGGCCCCGCCGGCAGCTGTGGTGCACCTGGCACTGGTCCAGTCGCCATGACATGGCAGCGCCCGCCGGCTAGCTTAAGCATCTGCACAATGACATCAGCGCCAAGGCAGCCGGCCAAGGGCAGAGAAGAGTTATGCGCTGCTGAGCTCTTGGACAGGTGAGACACCACATCTCGGGAAGGGTGTCTGAGGCTCAGCTCCGCAACTGGATGGAGGAGGTGGGACCCGGGCCCCCGGGGAGGCCAGATCTTCGCCTGTGCAGGGGTCTGCACTCTGCCCACGGTGCTGTGGGCCGCACATCTGCCAGGGGTGCTCTCAGGTCCTCTCGCCCCCTGGGTGCTTGCTTGGTGGGTCGGGGGCCACCGGGGAGGGGATGGGGTAAGGTCAGTGGAAACATGGCCAGGCTGGTCTACTACTGACCTGTTGGGAGCCAACATCTATAGCTACATGGCTGAGGCCTGTAAAGGCCCATCTGGAAGATCGCCTCTGACATAGGATATCAGTTATACCTATGATATTGGCGTGTGATTGGTGACCAGTGGGCATACATGGCAGTAAAACTTATAAGTGAATCTCAGTACACTTGATGGAAGGTGCATGGCGGAATTGTTTCTGTCTTTCTAAGTTTAGCTTCTTTCTAGATATTTTTTTACTTCTATTTCCTGGTAGACTGGGTAGTCCTTGTTCCCGAAAGCTGTTTCCCCTAGGGCTAAGATTAGAAACTAAATTACCATGATAGTTCTGTCCCCTGCCCCTAGCCAGGTAGAACGTTTTCTTTTGTTTCGTTAATTACCGAAACTCTGTCTGCTTCAGCCCATGGCCGCCATCTTGGAAGCCCTGCATTTCCTTGTTCAAGAGTGTGACAGCTACTATTTGATTTTTAGAGTAGACTTGTTGGGATAAAATATATACATATACACTCATAGCTGCGTAAATCTATGCTTGCTGTTTTGATTCCTTTTGCTACATTATTCAAGTGTAATAGTTACTATATGATTTATAAAAGAATTAACGATAAGGTATTAGCTTAATAGGATATAGCATAGTATTAAAGTCCAATAACTAGATCATATGAAAATTAAAGTTTAGACATATGAAACATGAATTATAGTAAAGTTTTGTAGTTTAAGAATAAGTTTTAACTGAGTTATAAG
>NW_006977683.1:0-658 GCF_000164805.1 Carlito syrichta | reverse complement strand
GTCTCTGATTCACCGGTGCGGTCCTAACCCTCCCTCTGGTCAGTGCAAGTCACCGACAGAACAAGACAAGGATGCCCAGTCTCACCCTTCCTGTTCAACACAGTATTGGAAGTCCTGGCTCGAGCAATCAGAGAATAGAAGGCAATCAGGGGTATCCAAATAGGAAAAGGGGAAGTCAAGTTATCTCTCTTTGCAGACGATATGATTGTGTACATTGAAAACCCAAGAGAATCTGTCAAAAACCTCCTTACACTGATAAAGGCACTTGGCAAAATCTCAGGATACAAAATAAATTTGCAAAAGACAATCACATTTCTTTAAATCATCTATTTTTGACTTTCATGTGAAATGAAATGACTGAATTGTGGGCCAAGTGTTGTTCTTTTCCTCTTTGGTAGACTGACCACCGAAAACTCCCTTGGGAGTGTCTGAGTCACCTGTTCATGCCTGATCCTGGATGCAGAACAAGCATTTTATGATGGACTCCTGAATTAATCATTTCATGGGTCTGATAGTTCCAACTATTTGCTCAATTTTTGTTCCATGTTTAAATTCTGTATTTCTCCTGAGGCCTAGGACTTGTCAAGTTTTTTTTTCTATTGCTGAGAAGGTCTGGCCTTGCTACAGAACGCTAGGCATCTACACCTGTGCTAGCTTG
>NW_006977682.1:0-5289 GCF_000164805.1 Carlito syrichta | reverse complement strand
TAACAAGAGGCTATGTAGTATCCTGTATATGAGGATTGCTATTACACACATCATGCTTCGAATCCCTGATCTTCTTTAGCCATCAGCAAGATGCCCTGTAGATTTTTAGGACTGAGGACTCGTATAACCCAGATTACTTATTTTTAGCAACAGCCGTGCAGTTACCTCTATATGAGTACTCCAGCTCACAGATACATGCGTCAAAAGCTTGATTCTTGTTTAGATCTTAGGAAGACGCCGTATACTTTTTTGGAGATTGAGAAAACATGTCACCCACATTCCTTATTCTTTCTTAGGAAAAGTCAGTGCATTTGCCTGTATTTGAGGATTTCATTTCCCTACTTTATGCTTCAAAAACCCAAATTCGTGTTTAGCCCATACCAAGAGACCCTGAAGTTTTATTGGGATGGAGGACATGTGTACACCCGATTCCTTATTCTCCTTTAGCAATAGACAGTGCAGTTTCCTGTATATGAGGACTCCCAATATCCAGATCCCTACTCCAAAAATCTGAATGGTGGTTATCTCGTAGCTAGACGGTCTGCACGTTTTTGAGATGGAGGCCTCGTGTAACCAAGATTCCTTATTCCTCCATAGCAACAGGTCGTGTAGTGTTCTGTATATGAGGACTCCCATTACTGAAATTCCTTCTTCATTCTCAGCAAGACGTCAAGATATTTCCTGGTGACCGTTGCTTGGATATCAAGAAAAAGACTCCCATAAATTTCTTGAGAATTGGAACTCAAGATTCCTGGTCCTTTTTCAAAAGACACACTAAAAGTGTGGTGACATAGAAGCCCAAATTGCTGATTAAACCTTATCAAGAGACTTTGTAGATTTAGGCGATTGAGAACTCCAAGAATCGGAATCCCTTTCCGTTCTTAGCAAGATGCCCTGAATTTCCCTGTCCATATGGATTCCAAAATGCTGTGTACAAAAATGCAGATGCCCAGACGTTTCCTAGAGATGTCGAATCCATGGATCCTGGCTACATTTTAAAAATACTCACTAAATATTTGACAACTGCAAAACACTGAGCCCCTCGACAAATAAAGTACAAACGGAAATATAACAATTACGAAGTTCATCTTAAGACCAAAGTTATATCGAAATACGGCAATATGATACTTTTTTTCGGGAATCGGGCTTTAATTGTCCTGTGGACCTTAAGGGATTTGTACTACCAGTTACCCGATTACAACTCTCAAGAGGACCAGAATATTGCTTGTGTCATGAAATGACTGATTCATATTATCCACAAGCCAAATATCTCTGAAACATGAGAGGAGCTCGAAGCCTAGATTCTTGTTCATACCGAAGCAAGACACCCTGAGAATTTCTCAGAATGTGGACCAGTGTATCTCAGATTCCTTATTCCTCTTTACCGAGGGGCCATGAAATGTCCTTTATATGAGGACTCCCTTTGCCAGAATACTGTTTTTTGAAACCCTGATTCTTGTTTTGCCATTTGCAACATATCATGTAGAAATTGTGACAGTGGAACCGTGTAAAAGAGGTTTCTTAGTTCTCCTTAGCTAGAGGTCATGTAGATTCTGCATTTGAGGTCTGCTATTACCTATGTTCCAACTTCTAAACCCTGATTCTTCTTTAGCCCTCAGCAGATGGCTTGTTGATTTTAAGGACTGAGGACTACTATAACCCCGATTCTTTTTCATCCTTGGCAAGGGGCTGTGTGTTTGCATGTATATCTCATTAGATACATCCTGCTTCGAAACTGATTCTTTTTAGAACTTTCCAAGATTCTCTGTAGATTTTTGGGATTGAGATCTCATGTAACCCAGATTCCTTATACTTTCTTAGCAAAAGGTCATGTAGTTGCCTGTAAATAAGGACTCCATTTTCCAGATTCATGCTCGAAAACACCATGTTTCGTGATTAGCCCATAGCAAGATGACCTTAAGCTTTTTGGGGATTGAGGACCCGAGAAACGCAGATTCCTTACTCTTACTATTAGGCAGTGATGTTTCCTTTATGTGAGGAATCCCATTACCCAGATTCCTACTTGAAAAACCTGATTTGTGGTTACGTCTTAGGAAGACGGTCTGTAATTTTTGGGATTGAGGACTCATATAAGGAAGATTCCTTATACTTCCTTAGCATTATGACGTGTAGTTTCCTGTATATGACGACCTCCATTACCCAGCTTCCTACTTCACTCTGCAGGATACCGAGACAGTTCCTCGTGACCGAGAATTCCAGTTTTTTGGATGTCAAGAGAAAGACGTCCATTATATTCTTTGGGAACTGTAATTCAAGATTCCTGATTCCCCGTCAAATACCTCCCCAAAATTTGGAATATTCCAAACCCAAAACCCCAATTCCTACCTGCCCACCCACAAGAATTTTCTGTACTTTGAAGTCACCTGAATCAAGGAATTTTTTACCGATATACCGTTTGATTCTGGGGAATATGATTTTGGTCGTAGATGATCCCAGGAAACACAAGGATTTCTAAGGGCCAAATCCTTGATCACAACTAAAAAGAGAACCAGAAGGATCCTGAGGATCTGTAATGACAGAGTTAGCGTATCCACGGAGCACGAGGCCCTGTAGATTCCGACAATGAGAACTCCTAGAACAGGATTTCCATTTAATTCTCAGTAAGATGCGCTGATATTTCCTGTCGATTTGGATTCCAAATTCAGTATATCAAAAGACAGATGTCCACAAGTTTCTTAGGTTCGTGGATTCCATGATTCCTGGTTATCGTTAAAAGTATGTAGTAAACATTTGGCAATTGCAAGACGGTCTTGAAATGACTGATTCATAATACCCACAAGCCAAATATCTCTGAAACATGAGACGAGCTCGAAGCCTTGATTCTTGTTCATACTGCAGCAAGACACCCTGAGAATTTTTCGGATTGTGGACTAGTGTATCACAGATTCCTTATTTTTCTTTACCGAGGGGCCATGTAATGTCCTGTATATGAGGCCTCCCTTTCCCCCGAATCCTGTCTGGAATTGCTGATTCTAGTTTTGCCATTAGCAAGAGGTCATGTAGATATTGTGATGGAGTAACCGTGTGAAAGAGGTTTCTTAGTTCTCCTTAGCTAGAGATTATGTAGATTCTGCATAAGAGGACTGCTTTACCTATATTCCAGCTTTGAAACTCTGATTCTTGTTTAGCAAACAGCAGATGGCCTGTTGATTTTAAGGATTGAGGACTGCTATAACCCCGATTCTTTTTCTTCCTTGGCATGGGGCTGTGTATTTTCCTGTATATTAGGACTCTCATTAGATAGATCCTGCTTCAAAACTCTGATTCTTTTTAGAACTTTCCAAGGTGCTCTGTAGATTTTTGGGATTGAGGACTCGTGTAACCCAGATTCCTTATTCATTCTTAGCAAAAGATCATATAGTTACCTGTAAATTAGGACTCCATTTTCCAGATTCATGCTCGAAAACACCATGTTTCGTCTTTAGCCAAAAGCAAGATGTCCTTAAGCTTTTTTGGGATTGAGGACGTGAGTAACGCAGATTTCTTATTCTAACTTAGCAATAGGCAGTGAAGTTGCCTGTGTGTGAGGACTCCCATTTCCCGTATTCCTACAACAACACCCTGAATCGTAGTTACATCTTAGGAAGATGGCCAGTAGCTTTTGGAATTGAGGACTCATATAAGGAAGATTCCTAATACTTCCTTAACAATATGTCGTGTAGATTCCTGTATATGATGACCTCGATTACCCAGCTACCTGCTTCACTCTGCAGGATGTCGAGACAGTTTCAGGTGACCGAGACTTCCAATTTTTGGTAATTTTCTGGATTGAGTGCGCGAACAACAATGAATCTTTATTTTTACTTAGTTGGAATTCATGTAGTGTTCTGTATGAGAGGACTCTCTTTCCCTTGATTCTTTTTTCAAAACCCTGATCCTTGTTTAGCCCTTTGTAAGAAGTCATGCAGATTTTTTCATAGAGGAACCGTGGAAAACAGATTTCTTCCATTAACTAGTAAGAGGCCATGTAGTTTCCTGTATGTGAGGATTGCTATTACCCACCTTCATGCTTCTAATCCCTGATTCTTCTTTATCCGTCAGCCCTATAGATTTTCAGGACTAAGGACTCGTACAACCCAGATTCCTTATTTTTAGCAACAGCCATGCAGTTTCCTGTATATGAGTACTCCTTTTCACAGATACATGCTTCGAAAGCTTGATTCTTGTTTAGATCTCATGAAGATGCCGTATATTTTTTTGGAGATTGAGAAAACATGTCACCCACATTCCTTATTCTTTCTTAGGAAAAGTCAGTGCATAAGCCTGTATATGAGCATTTCATTTCCCTAGCTTATGCTTCAAAAACCCAAATTAGTGTTTAGCCCTTAGCAAGTAACCCCGAAATTTTATTGGGATGGAAGACACGTGTAAACCAGATTCCATATTCTCCTTTAGCAATAGACAGTGCAGTTTCCTGTATGTGAGCACTCCCATTATCCAGATTCCTACTCCCAAAACCTGAATGGTGGTTATCTCTTGGCAAGACAGTCTGTAGGTTTTTGGTATTGAAGCCTCGTGTAACCAAGATTCTTTATTCTTCCGTAAGAACAGGTAATATAATGTTCTGTGTATGAGGACTCCCATTACTGAAATTCCTGCTTCATTCTCAGCAAGACGCCAAGATATTTCCTGGTGACCTAGAATTCCAGTTGCTTGGATATCAAGAAGAAAGAATCCCAAAAAGTTCTTGAGGATTTGGAAGCCGAGATTCCTGTTCCCTTTTCAAAATACACACAAAAATGTGGCGACATAGAAGCCCAGATTGCTGATTAAACCTTATCAAGAGACTTTGTAGATTTAGGCGATTGACAACTCCAAGAACCAGATTCCATTTACGTTCTCAGCAAGATGCCCTGGATTTCCCTGTCCATGTGGATTCCAAAACTCTGTGTATAAAAATGCAGATGCCCAGATGTTTCCTATGGACGTGGAATCCATGGATTCTGGTTACATTTTAATAATTCGTACTAAATATTTGGAAACAGCAAAACCCTCGGCCCCTCTAAAGTAAAGTAGAAACGGAAATTTAAGGATTACCATGTTCATCTTACGACGAAAGTTACATCCAAATACGGCAATATGATACTTTTCTTCCGGGAATCTGCCCTGAATTGTCCCAAGGACCTTAAGGGATTTGACTACCAGATACCCGATTACAACTCTCAAGAGGACCAGAATGTTGCTGGAGTACGGAAATGACTGATTCATAATACCCACAAGGCAAATATCTCTGAAACATGAGAAGAGCTCGAAGCCTTGAATCTTGTG
>NW_006977681.1:0-465 GCF_000164805.1 Carlito syrichta | reverse complement strand
TGCCGTCTGATACTCCTTGCTTTATTAGTGCTGTCTGATATACCTTGCCATATTAGTGCCGTCTGATACTCTTTGCCTTATTAGTGCCGTCTGATCCTACAATCCTCATTAGTTCCATCTGATACTCCTTTCCAAATTAGTGCCGTCTGATACTACTTGCCTCATTAGTGCCGACTGATCCTACTTGCCTTATTAGTGCCTACTGATTCTACTTGTCTTATTAGTGACGTTTGATCCTACTTCCCTTATTAGTGGCGTCTGATACTACTTGCCTTATTAGTGCCATCTGATCCTGTTTGCCTTATTAGTGCAGTCCTATACTCCTGGCCTTATTAGTGCCGTCTGATAATCCTTGCCTTATTAATTCCGTCTGATCCTACTTGCCTTATTAGTGCAGTGTCATAATCCTGGCCTTATGAGTGCCATCTGATACTCCTTGCCTTATTAGTTCCCTCCTATCCTACT
>NW_006977680.1:0-949 GCF_000164805.1 Carlito syrichta | reverse complement strand
AGTTGGTATTCTCCTTCAGTCCTCAGATGAGCAGGCCCACCAACCCCACACTGCACAGAGGTGTTCTGCCTCCCAGTTTCAATCCTGCTTTGTGGGAAGGGCTATCACAGTGATGATGGGCTCTTGAGATCAAGCTGCATCTATAACTCTGACCAAGAGCTGCAACATATGTTGACACCAGGGAAATATTTCCAAAGTGGATGTGCTGCACCTGCTGGAATCTGGAGAGGCAGGGAGGAAGAAGAGTCCATGCAATGCAGACCACCCCCAAAGTGATCTTCCCAGAGAATCTTAACAGGGAGCTAGGGGGGCACTAGGTTCAGTGGTCCTCAGGACCTGGGATTCTGTGGTCTTCATGTGAATCACTGCCAGTGCCTCTGTCCTGATTCATCACAGCTCTCCAGAGCCTTGCTAATGTAGGAGCAGTGCGGTAGAGGGCTTGGGCTGTCTCTCACTGGCTGGGGCTGCAGAGGTTTGGGTGGTGCATAAAGAAGAAAAGTTGTCACTTTCACTCATACCTTCCTTCTCCATTGTTGGGAGCTGGCCACGGAGGCCCACTGAGCATTAGGGATCAGGGAGGGCCGTGGACCTCGAGACCACTAGGATGTGTTTGAGAGCCGTAGACCCCATTTTCCTCCCCCTTTTGCCATGCAGCACAAGAACAACCTAAAGAAACTCTGCTGGCCTAAGCTAAAGACTCTGTGACTGTGACAGGCATAGCTGACTCTAGAAACCCATTGTTCCTGTTTCCCATTAACTGCGGTTTCAGCCTAGGTATTAGATATAATTCAAATTCAGGTCACATTTGGGAGACTTTTATACGGTACAAGCTTCTGTGTAAGATGTAAAAGTTTATAGAATTAGTATATACTTAGGAAGATCTGTTTGCAGCTTTTCAATGGTGAAGATGATTTTCGAGAGTGGCCCAGCACAGAGTTTGGGCTGGGCC
>NW_006977679.1:0-568 GCF_000164805.1 Carlito syrichta | reverse complement strand
TCAGCAATCCCTTGACTAGATATCTATCCAAAGGAAAATAAATCATTATACATATATTTATTTTAAAACTAAAAAATATATTTTTAAAAGATACCTTTACTTTTAAGTTCGTTGCAGCACATCAGAAAAGGCAAACAAGCAAAAACCTCAGCACTCTGATATTTGGCATATATGGAATTATATCTTTCTGATTGGCTGGTATAGAACATTTAGTACTTAATAAATGCGAAAAGTAGGACTTTCTCCAAAGATATGTAGGAACATTTTCTTTCAGTACCTTAAGATAGTCATCTAGCAGTGACTGCTTAGATGAAAATATTCAACACTGATCTTTCTAAGATACTGAGTAAATAGTAAGCTCTTCACTATCAGATGAGCTTACAAGTAAGAAATGTGTTCCTCCAACCATATGAACACACAGGAACACTGAGAATGCCAATCTATTTGGCATTTAACTGTGCAGCTAAATAGGTAGGGAGACTACAATAACTATTGAAAGGAAAGCAACACAGTAAAAATGAACAGCAACAAAGTCCCATTAATTATGTTTATACATCAATCCTTCATT
>NW_006977678.1:0-311 GCF_000164805.1 Carlito syrichta | reverse complement strand
TGATCCTACTTGCCTTATTAGTGCCGTCTGATATTACTTGCCTTATTAGTGTCGTCTGATCTTATTTGCCTTATTAGGGCTGTCTGATCCTACTTGCCTTATTAGTGCCGTCTGATCCTACTTGCCTTATTAGTGCCATCTGCTACTACTTGCCTTTTAGTGCCGTCTTATTCTACTTCCTTCTTAGAAACATCTAATACTACTTGCCTTATTTATGACGTGTGATACTACTTGCCCCATTAGTGCCATCTGGTACTTCTTGCCTTATTAGTACCGTCTGATACTACTTGCCTTATTATCGCCTTGTGATA
>NW_006977677.1:0-350 GCF_000164805.1 Carlito syrichta | reverse complement strand
CAAAATTAGTGTATCAGTGACAGGTCTTCGTATGTAATAGGTGCTCCAGTGACTAGCCCTCCTTTGTGATGGATATCACAGTGAATTGGTCTTCTCCTAATGGATGTTCCAGTGACTGGGCCTCCTCTGTGATTGGTGTCCCAATGACTGTACTCCTCTGTAATGGACGCCACAGTGACTGGGCATCTTCACGATGGGTACCCAAAGGATTGACACTCTTCTGTGATAACTATCCCAGTGACTAGTCATCCTTGGTGATGGGTGCCTCAGTGACTGACTTGGCTCTGTGAAGAATGTCCCTATAAATGAACCTCCTCTATGATTGCCATCCCATTTACTGGAAATCCTGT
>NW_006977676.1:0-11086 GCF_000164805.1 Carlito syrichta | reverse complement strand
TATCCATCTGGCTAGCTAGTTATTGTAGCCTATTTAATCAGCTGGCTAGCTAGAAAGCTAACTATATAAGTCAGCTAGTTATGTCAGCTAGCTAGCTATTTAAGTCAGCTAGTTTAGTCAGCTGACCAGCAAGATAGCTAGCTAGTTATCTAGCTAGTTGAGCCAGCAAGTTAAGCCAGCTGGCTAGGTAGGTAACTAGCTGGTTAATTCAGTTAGTTAAGTCAGCATGCTTGCTAGGTATTCAGTGAGGTAACTCAGCTGGCTAGACAGCTGCCTAGCTGTGTAGCTGGCTAATTAAGTCAACTGGCTAGTCAGTTAGACAGCTAGTTAATAACCTTGTTAAGTCAGCTCACTAGCAAACTGGATAGCTAGGTAGCTACGTAGTTAAGTCAGCTGGTAGACATCAAGCTACGTATGTAGTTAACTAGTTAAGTCACCTGGCTATCCAGCTGCCTAGCTAGGTAGATGGGCAATTACGTCAGCCTGCTAGACAGTTGGCTACCTGATTAAGTGAACTAGCTAAGTCAGATGACTAGCCAGCTGGCTGGCTAGGTAGTAAACTCGTTAAGTCAGCTAGCTAGCTATCTGGCTATCCAGTTAAGTCAGCTAGATAATTCAGCTGGTTTCCCAGCTGGCTGGTTAAGTAGCTAGCAAGTTAAGTCAGCTAGCTAGCTAGCTGACTAGCTGGTGAAGTCAGTTCTATAATTCAACTGACCATTCAGTTGGCTAGCTAATTAAGTCAGATAGTTAAGTCAACTGACAAGCCAGCTGGCTAGCTCGGTAACTAGCTAGTTAAATTAGCTAGTTAACTCAGCTGGAGAACTTGGCAGCCAGCTTGTTACATCAACTAGTTAATTCAGCTGGATAGCTGGTTAAGTTAGTTAGTTAAATCAGCTGGCTAGCCAGCTGCCTATGATGGGAGCTATCTAGTTAAGTCAGCTGGCTAGTCAGCTGGATAGCTAGATAAGTCACCCTAATTAAATCAGCTCACTGGTTAGCTGGTTAGATAGAGAGGTAGTTAAGGCATCTGGGCAAGTCATTGGGCTATGTAGGCAGGTAACTAGTTGAGTCCGTTGGCTAGCCATTAGTCTTTCTAGTTATAACAGCTAGTTAAGTCAAGTGGCTATCCAGCTGTCTAGCTAGGTAGAGAGCTTGTTAAGTTTGCTGGCTAGCCAGCTGACCACTTCATTAAGTCAGTTAGTTAAGACAGTTGGCTAGGCTGCTGGCTAGATAAATACCTAGGCAATTAAGTCAGCTGTCTCCTCAGGTGGCCAGTTAGTTAAGTCAGCTAGTTAAGAGAACTGGCTAGCCAGCTGGCTAGCTATTTAAGTCAGCATGTTAAGTCAATTGTCAAGCCAGCTGGCTACCTAGTTAAAAAGCCAGTTAAGTCAGATGAGCAGCCATCTGGCTCTCTAGATATTTCAGCTAATTATGTCAGCTGACTAGATAGAAAGCTAGCTAGTCAAGTCAGCTAGATATGTCAGCAAGCTAGCTAGTTAGGTCAGCTAGTTAAGTCAACTAGGTATATGATAGCTAGCTAGGTATCTAGCTAGTAAAATCAGCTAGTTATGTCAGCTGGCTACGTAGGTAGCTGACTAGTTAACTCAGCTAGTTAAGTCAGCAGCCTAGCTAGTTAAGTCAGTTAGTTAAATGAGCTGGCTAATCAGCTGCCAGCAGGATAGCTAGCTAGATAATTCTGCTGGCTAGCCAGCTGGATATTTCTTTACATCAACAAGTTAAGTCAACTGGCAAGCCAGCATTATATGTTGGCAGCTAGCTAGTTAAGTAAGCTGGCTAGCAACCTGGCTATCTAGTGATGTCAGCTAGTTAAGTCAGATGGCTAACCAGCTGAATAACGTGTTAAGTCACCTAGTGGAGTCAGCTGGCTAGCCAGCTGTTTGGTGGTTAGGTCCGCTAGTTATTTTAAGCGGCCAGCCATCTGGCTAGCTAGGTAGCCAGCTAGTTGATTCAACTGGCTAGCCAGTTATCTAGCTTGTTACGTCAGCTAGTTAAGTCAACTGGCTAGCCCACTGGCTAAGTAGGTAGCTAGCTACATAAGTCATCTGTCTAGTCTGCTTTCTAGGTAGTTAAATCAGCTAGTTAAGAGAGCTGGCTAGCTGGCTGGCTAGGTTGTTGGCTAGTTATTAAGCCAGCTGGCTAGCCAGATAGCTATGTACTTAAGTCAGCTTGTTTAGTCAGTTGGTTTGCCGGTTGACTAGCTAGGTGGCTGGCAAGTTAAGATGGCTGGTTAACAGGTTGATCAGGTATGTGGTCATCTAGTTAAACTGGCTGGCTAGCCAGCTGACTAGCAGGGTAGCTGGCTAGTTAAGCCGGCTGGCTATCAGACTGTCCTGCCAGCCGGCTGGCTATTTAATTCAACTTGCTAACCAGGTGGCCAGCCCTCTAGCTAGCTAGCTAGCTGCCTACCAAACTAGCCAGCCAAGTAGCTAGCTAGTTTAGCCAGGTGGCTAGCCGTTTAGCCAACCAGGTAGCTAGCTAGTTTAGTCAGCTGGTTAGCCAGTTAGCCAGTCAACTAGATAGTCAGCTAGTTAAGTCAACTAGCTAGCCAGGTAGCTAGTTAAGTCAGTTCACAAGTCAGTTAACAATTCAGCTAACTAGTTAAGTCAGCTAGGTAGACGGGTTGCTTATCAAGTAGCTGTTTAAGTCAGCTATAAAGTCAGCTAACTGATCAGCTAGATAGTTAAGTCAGCTAGCCAGCTAACTAGCCAGTCAGGTCACTCGCCAGTCAAAAGTTCAAGTAACTCTTCGACTTGCAGAAAGGCCAACAGGACAGTTAACTAGTCGGTTTGCACACCAGTTGACTAGTTAAGTCAGCATACCAATGGCTCTCTCACTGGGCGACTAGTTAAGGCATCTCACCCATTGGCTCACTCGACAGCCAACTAGTTAATTCTGCTCAAGGGTCTGCTCACTCACTGGCCAACTAGTTAAGTCTTCTGACCGGTCGGCTCACTCGTCAGACAACTAAAGTCAACTGATCATTCAGTTCACAAACTGGCAGGTTAATTAAGTCAGCTGACCAGTCGGCTCACTCGCCAGCCAACTACTAAAGTCAGCTTACCTGTTGGCTCACTTGCTGGTCAAATAGTAAAGTCAGCTGACTAGTCGGCTCTCACCCACCGACTAATCAAGTCCACTCAGCTGTTGGTTCACGCGCTGGCCGACTACTTAAGTCAGGCAACCTGTCCGCCATCTAGCCGTCCAAATAGTAAAGTGAGCTAAACAATCGTCCGACTAGTTGACCAACATGTCAGCAGACAAGTTAGCACAGTTAAATAGTCGGTCGACGAATTAGGTCAGCTAACTTCTCGGCCAACTAATAGGCAGGCTAGTTAGTTGAGCAAACGAGCAGGCAACTAGTTAACATTGCTAACTAGTGGGCGAACTTGTCAGTCATCTTGTTAAGCCAGCTAACTAGTCAGCCGGTGTGTTAAGCCAGCTAATAAGACTGCCGAGTAGGCAGCCAACATGTTAAACAATGTAAGTAATCGGCCGACTCGTCAACCCACAAGTTAATTCACCTAGCTAACTTGCTAACCAACAAGTTAAGTCAGGTATTTAACTCGTTTACCAACTAGTTAAAACCATTAGCTAACTCATTAACCAACTTGTTAAGTCAGCTGCCTATCTCCTTAGTCAACAAGTTAAGTCAGCTAGCTAAGTCATCTAGTTAACCAGATAGCTAGCTAAATAAGCTAACTACGTCAGCTAGCTCACTGGTTAGCGAACTATATAAGTCACCTACTTAAGTCTGCTACCTAATTAGTGAGATAATTATTAAAGCAGCTAGTTATTCAGCTAGTGTAATAGTTAGCTAATTATTTAATTCAGGTAGTTAAGTTAGCTACCTAACTTGTTAAGTTGGCCAATTAATTCTGCTAGCTAAGTAATTAAGTCAAATGGCTAAGTTGTCTAGTTAAGTCAACTTTCTTATTTAGTCAGATGGTTAAGACAGTTAGCCAGCTAATTGGCTAATGAGTTAAGTCAGCAGGGTGAGTGAGATAATTAGCTAGTTAACAAACGGGTTAAGCCAGCTGATTGAGTCAGCTAGCTAGCTAGTTAGCAAACAGGTTGTGTCAACTGGATGAGTAGGCAAGCTAGATAGTTAGCTAACGAGCTAAGTCAGCTGGTTGAGTTAGGTAGCTCGCTCTTTAGATAACGAGTTAAATCACATGATTAAGTCAGGTAGCTAACACGTTATATAATGAATAAGCTTACTAGTTAGCTAGCTGGTTAAGTCAGCAAGCTAGTTAGGCCACTAATAATTGAAATCAGCTTGCTACCTATGTAGCTAACTGGTTAGATAACTATTTAAGTCAACTGGCTAGCTAGGCAGCTAGCTACTTAGTTAACTATATGAGTTAGCTGGGTCAACTATGTACCTAGCTAGTTAAATCAGCTAGTTAAGTCAGCTGGCTAGCCAGAAGCTAGATAGGTAGTGAGCTAGTTAATTCAGTTGGCTAGCCAGCTGGCTAGCTGGTTAATTCACTAGTTAAGAGAGCTGGCTAGCCAACTGGCAATGTAGGTAGTTAGCTAGTTAAGTCAACTAGATAGCTACCTGGTTAGCTAGTGATGTCAGTGTGTTAAGTCAGCTGGCTATCCAACTGACTAACTGGTTAAACCTGCTAATTTAGCCAGGTAGCTAGCTAAATATGTCAGCTTGCTAGTCAGCAGGCTAGATATTCAAGTCAGATTGTTATGTCAGTTGACTAGACTGCAGGCTATGTAGGTATCTAGCTAGTTAAGTGAGCTGGTTTGCCAGCTTGCTATCTTAAGTCAGCTAGCAAAATCAGTTGGCTAGCCAGCTGACTAGATAGGTAGCCAGTTAGTTAAATCCCCTGGCTAGCCAGCTGACTTGCTTGTTAAGTCAGCTAGATAAGTCAGCTGGCAACCTGCTGCCTAGCTAGTTAAGTCAGCCCATCAAGTCTGTTGGCTATCCAGCTGGTTAGCTACTTAAAATGTTAGTTAAGTTAGATGGCTAGCCATCTGGCTAGCTAGTTATTTCTGCTAGTTAATTCAGCTGGTAACCTAGGAATCTAGCTATATAAGTCAGTTAGTTATGTCAGCAAGGTAGCTCATTAAGTCAGCTTGTTAAGCCAGCTGGTGAACTAGTTAAGTGAGCTTGCTAGCTAGTTAAATCAGCAATATAAGTCAGCTGGCTAGCCAGCAGCCTAGCTGGGTAGCTGGCTAGTTATGTCAGCTGGCTAGCCAGTAAGGTAGTTAGTTCAGTAATCTAGTTAAGTCAGCTCAATAGGCAGCTGGTAAGCTAGGTAGCTGGTTAGTAAAGTCAGCTGGCTATCCATCTGGTTAGCTATGTACCTAGGCAGTTAAGTCAGCCTGCTAGCCAGCTGGATAGCTAGTTAAGTCACCTACTAAAGTCAGTTGGCTATCCAGCTGGCTATCCAGGTAGCTTGCTTATTGAGATGGCTTGACAGCTGGCTAGCTAGTTAAGTCACCTAGTTTAGTCAGCTGAGTAGCCAGCAGGCTAACTATATAGCAAGCAAGTTAATTCAGCTGACTAGCAATCAGGCCAGCTATTTATGTCAGCTAGTTAAGTCAGCTGGCTAGTCAGTTGGCTAGCTAAGTAGTGAGCTAGTTATTTCAGTTGTCTATACAACTTGCTAGGTAATTAAGTCAGCTAGTTAAGTCAGCTGACTAGCCAGCTATCTAGCTTCGTGTAGAGCTAGTTAAGTTAGCTGGCTAGTCAGCTGGCTAACTAGTTAAGTCAGCTAGTTGAGTAAGCTAGTTAGTTGTCTAGCAGGTTGTCAACTAGTAAATTCAGCTGGTTTCCCAGGTGACTAGCTAGGTAGCAAGGTAGTTAAGTAAGCTGGCTAACCAGCTGGCTACAAAGTTATGTCAGCTAGTTAATTCAACTGGCTTCCCAGCTAGCTAGCTAGGTAGCTAGCTAGTTAAGTCAGCTAGTTAATTCAGCTGGCCAGCCAGCACTCTAGCTACATAAGTCAGCTAGTAAGACAACTGGCCAGCCAGCTGGCTAGCAGGAAAAGTAAGCTAGTTAAGTCAGCTTCCGAACCAGCTGGCTAGCTAGGTAGTTAGCTAGTTATGTCAGCTAGTTAAGTCATCTGACTAGCTAGGTAGCTAAGTAGTTAAGTGATTTAGTTAACTCAGCTGGCTAGCCAGCTGCAATGCAGAGTAGCTTGCTAGTTAAATCAGCTGGCTAGCCAGATGGCTAGCTAGTTAATTCATGCAGTTAAGTCAGTTCACTGGCCAGCACTTAGCTATGTAATTAGGTAGTTAACTCAGCTGGCAAGCCTGCGGGCTATGTAGGTAGATAGCTAGTTAATTGAGCTGGCTAGCCATGAGGCTGTCTTATTATGTCACCTAGTTAAGTCACTTGTCTATCCAGCTCTCTCTCACTGTAGCTAACTAGTTAAGTCTGTTGGCTAGCCAGCTGGCTACTTCGTTAAGTCAGCTAGTTAAGTCAGGTGGCTAGGCTGCTGGCTAGCTAGGTGGCTAGGTAATGAATTCGGCTGGCTAGCCAGCTGTCAAGCTTGTTAAGTCAGTTAGTTTAGTCAGCTGGCTAACCAGGTGGCTAGCTAGTTAAGCCAGCTCGTTAAGTCAGTTGTCTAGCAAGCTGGCCAGCTATTAAAAAGCTAGTTACATCAGATGCGTAGTCAGGTGGCTCGCTACTTATTTCAGCTAGTTCATTCAGTTGGATATCTAGGTATCTAGCGAGTTAATTCAGCTAGATCTAAGCTATCCAGCTAGTTAAGTCAGTTAGTGAAGTCAGCTATCTATATGGTAGCTAATGAGGGAGCTAGCTAGTTAAAGCATCTAGTTAAGTCAGCTGACTAGGTAGGTAGCTAGCTAGTTAAGTCAGCTACATTAGTCAGTTGACTAAACAGCTGGTAAGCTAGTTAAGTCAGCACTTTAATTGAGTTGTCTAGCCAGTTGGCTAGATAGTTAAAAAGCTATTTACGTCAGATGGGCAGCCAGATGGCTCACTAGTTATTTCAGCTAGTTAAGTCAGCTGGCAAACTAGGAAGCTATCTAGTTAAGTGAACTAGATATGTTAACTAGCTAGCTAATTAAGTCAGGTTGTTAAGTCAGTTAGCTAGCCAGGATGCTATCTAGGTACCTAGCTAGCTATGTCAGCTGTCTAGCAAACTGGCTAGCTAGTTAAGTCGCCTAGTTAAGTCAGCTGACTAGCCAGCTGGCGAGGTAGTTAGCTTGCTAGTTAAGTCAGCTGACTAGACAGCTGACTAGCTAGAAAACAAATCTAGTTAATTCAGCTGACTAGCCAGCTGGCTAGGTATGTAGCAAGCTACTATATTCAAAGGCTAGAAAGCAGGACAGCTAGTTAAGTTAGCTGGCTAGCAAGCAGGCTAGCTAGGTAGTTACATAGTAAAGTCAGCTGGCAAGCCAACAGGATACATAGGTAGCTAGCTAGTTAAGTCAACTGGCTAGTCACCTGGCTATCTAGTGATGTCAGGTAGTTAAGACACCTGTCTAGCCAGCTGGATAACGAGTTATGTCAACTAGTTGAGTCAGCTGGCTAGCCAATTGGCTAGTTGGTTAAGTCAGCTAGTTAATTCAAGTGGCTAGCCATCTGGCTAGCTAGGTAGCTAGCAAGTTAAGTCAGCTGGTTGCTTAGCTGTCTAGCTGGTTAAGTCAGCTAGTTAAGTCAGTTGTCTAGCCACCTTTCTAGGTAGGTAGCTAGCTGATTAATTGAGCTGGCTAATTGGATGGCTTGCTAGTTAAGTCAGAGAGTTAAGTGAGCTGGTTAGTCATCTGGCTCACTAGGTGGCTGGCTAGTTAAGCCAGCTGGCTAGCCGGATGGCTATCCAGTTAAGTTAGCAAGTTAAGACAGCTGGTTAGCTGGCTGGCTAGCTAGGTGTCTGGTAAGTTAAGCTGGCTGGTTAGCAGGCTTGTCAGGTAGGTGGCCAGCTAGTTAAGCACTCTGGTTAGCCGGCTGAGCAGCAGGGTGGCTGGATAGGTAAGCCAGCTGGCTATCCCACTGTCCAATAAGCCGGCTTGGTATTTAAGCCTGCTGGCTGGCCAGGTGGCCATCTCGCTGGCTAGATTGCTGGCTGCCTAGCAGTTAGTCAGCCAGGTTGCTAGCTACTTAACAGAGCTGGCTAGCCATTTAGCCAACAATGTAGGTCGCTAGTTAAGTCAGATGGCTAGCAAGCTAGCCAGTCAACTAGTTCGTCAGTTAGTTAAGTCAACTAGGTAGTCAGCTAGCTAGTTAAGTGAGCTAGCAAGTCAGCTAATTATTCAGGTACCTAGTTCAGTGAGCTAGCCAGTCAGTTTGGTAGTCAGCTAGCCAGGTAAGTCAGTTAGCTATTCAACTAGTTAGTCAGGTAGATAGTTAAGTCAGCTAGCTGTCTAACTATCAGTTAGCTCGCTAGTTAAGTCAGTTAGCTGTACAGCTAGATAGCTTGTTTGCTAGATAGCAATGTCAGCTAGATAGTCAGCTGGCTACTCAGCTAGCTAGTTAAGTCAGCTAGCAAATCAGCTACTTACTTAGCTAACTAGTTGGCTAGCAACTCAGCTAGCTGGTGAGCTAACTAGTGGGCTCCATTGTTTTCCATCAGGTCAGCTAACTAGTCGGCTCGCTCACCTGCTAGCTTGTAAGCAAACTACTCGGCATGCTCGCCATCCAGCATGTCAACTAACTTTCAGCTTACTTGCAGGCCAACAAGTCAGCTAAGTAGTCGGCTTGGTTGCAGGTAGACTACTTAAGTAAGCTCATCAATCGACTCACTCGCCAGCCGACTAATTATGGCAGCGCATGCGTCAGCTCACTTGCCAGCCAAATAGTTAATTCAGCTGACCAGTTGGCTAACTATCCGGCCAACTAGTTAATTCCACTCTCCTGTCAGATCCCATGCCGGCCAACTAGTTAAGTCAGCTAACTGGTCGGCTTACTAGCCAGCCAACTAATTAAGTCATCTAAACAATAGGCCAAATAGTGGGTCAATTTTTCAGCTGACATTTTAGGTCAGCTAAATATTCGGTTGACTATTTATGTCAGCTAACTATTCGGCCAACTAGTCGACCGAATAATTAGGTCAGCAAACTAGTCAGCCAACTACTTAACCGAGCTAACTATGGGGCCAACTCTTCATCCAACTATTTATCCAAGCAAAACAGTCGGCTGATTAGTCGAACAACCTGTTAAGACAGCTAACAGGTCAGCTGAGAAGTCAGCCAACGTGTTAACTCAGCTAACTAGATGGAAGACTCATCAGAAAACAAGTTAAGTCATTGAGCTCACTCGTTAACTGACTAAGTCAGGTATTTTACTCGTTTACCAACTAGTTAAAACAGTTATCTAACTCCTTAACCAACTCATTAATTCAGCTAGATATCTCACAACTAACTAATTATGTCAGCTAGCTAACTGGGCTAGCAAACTAGCTAGCTAGGTAATTCAGCTAGCTAAGTCATCTAGATCACTAGTTATCTAATTATTTAAGTCAGATACTTATGTCTGCTACCTAATTAGTTTGATATGTAGTTAAGCCAGCTCGCTATTGAGGTAGTCAAATAGTGAACTATTTAATTCAGGTAAAGTCAGCTAACTAACTAGTTAAGACACCCAGTTAAGTCACCTAGCCAAGTAGTTAAGTAAGCTAGCTAAATAAACTAGTTAAGTCAGCTTTCTAATTAAGACAGCTGGATAAGACAGCTAGCTAGCTAGTTAGCTAAATGCTTAAGTCAGCAGGTTGAATCAGGTAATTAGCTAATTAACTAACAGGTTAAGTCAGCTGAATGAGGCAGCTAGCTAGTTAGTTAGTAAACAGGTTGAGTCAGCTGGTTGAGTAGGCTACCCAGCTAGTTTGCTCATGAGTTAAGTCAGCTGTATGGTCAGCTAGCTAGCTAGATAGCTAACCAGTTAACTCAGCTGAATGAGTCAGCTGGCCAACTCATTAGCTATCGAGATAAGACAGATGATTAAGTCACCTAGCTAGCACGTTAGATAATGATTATGCTAACTAGTTATCTAGCTGGTTAAGTCAGCTAGCTAGCAAGGAAGCTTATTATTTAAGTCAGCTTGTTAGCTAGGTAGCTAGTTAGTTAGCTATCTACCTAATTCAGCTGGCTAACTAGATAGCTAGCTAGTTAGCTATATATTTAATTAGCTAGTTGCCTAATTCATCTAGTTAAGATAGCTGGCTAGCCAACTCACTAATTAGGTAACTAGCTAGTTAAGTCAGCTAGATAACAACCTGGCTACCTAGTGATGTCAGTGAGTTAAGTCAGCTGGCTAGGCAACTGGATAACTGGTTCACTCAGCTAGTTTAGTCAGCTGTCTAGCCAGCTGGCTAGGTAGGTAGCTAGCTAGACAAGACAGCTTGATAGCCAGCAGGATAGTTGTTGAAGTCAGTTAATTAAGTCAGCTGGCTAGACTACTGGCTACATAGGTAGATAGCAAGTTAGTGAGGTGGCTAGCCAGCTTGCTGGCTTAAGTCAGCTAGGTAAGCAAGCTGGCTAGCCTGCTGGCAAGATAGGCATACAGCTAGTTAAGTCAGCTGGCTAGACAGCTGACTAACTGGTTAAGTCAGCTAGTTAAGTCAGCTGACAACAAGCTGGCTAGCAAGTTAAGTCAGCTAGATAAGTCAGGTTGCAAACAGCTGGCTAGCTAGTTATTTCAGCTAGCTAAATCTGCTGGCTAGCTAGGAAGCTAACTATATTCGTTAGCTAGTTATTGTAGCTAGGTAGCTAGTTAAGTCAACTACTTAAGTCAGCTGGCTAGCTAGATAGCTAGCTAATTAAGCTAGCTAGATAAGCCAGATGGCTAGCTAGGTAGCTAGCTGAATAAGTCAGGTAGTGAAATTAGTTTGATTGCTATTTAAGTCAGCGAGTTAAGTCAACTGGCTAGCCAGCTGCCTAGCTGAGTAGCTACCTAGTTGAGTCAGCTGGCTAGCCCATTATATAGCTAGTTATGTAACCTAGTTAAGTCAGCTCACTAGTCAGTTGATTACCTAGGTACCTAGGTAGTTAAGTCAGTTGGCAAGCCAGCGGATTACGTAGGTGGCTGGCTAGTTAAGTCGGCTGGCTATCCAGCTGGCTGGCTAGGTGCCTAAGCTGTTAAGTCAGG
>NW_006977675.1:0-754 GCF_000164805.1 Carlito syrichta | reverse complement strand
GCTTATTTGAAGCGCTCAGGGCCTCTGTGTGAGCTCGGTTGCAGCGGCTGCCAGCAGAGGTCTAGGCTCGAGCTTGCGAAATAAAAACCCTTTTGAAATTTCATCAGAATTGACTCTTGGTGGTCTCTCGGATCGAACTCTTAGCCACAACACTAGTTATAAAGCTAGTTAACTGAGATGGCTAACAATGTGGCTAGCTAGTTATTTCAGCTAGTTAAGTCAGCTGGCTAGCTAGGAAGACAGCTATATAAGTTAGCAAGCTATGTCAGCTAGCTAGATATTTAAGTCACCTAGTTAAGTGAGCTGGCCAGCTAGATAATTAGCTACATAGCTAGCTAGTTATGACAGCTAGTTAAGCTAGCTGGCTAGCTAGGAAGATAGCTGGTTTACGCCAGCTAGTTAAGTCAGCTTGCTAGCTAGTTAAGTGAGTGAGTTAATTCAGTTGACTAACCAGCTTCCTAGCTGGGTAGCTAGCTACTTAAGTCAGCTGGCTAACCAGTTAGCTAGATAGTTTAGTAACCTAGTTTTGTCAGCTCACTAGCCAGCTGGTTAGCTAGGTAGCGAGGTAGTTAAGTCAGCTGGCAAGCCAGTGGGCTATATAGGTAGCTAACTAGTTAAGTCAGCTGACTATCCAGCTTGCTAGCTAGGTAGCTAGGTAGTTACATTAGCCTGCTAGCCAACTGGCTATCTGGTTGTCACCTAGTTAAGTCAACTGGCTAGCCAGCTGGCTAACTAGGTAGCTAGATAATTAAGT
>NW_006977674.1:0-308 GCF_000164805.1 Carlito syrichta | reverse complement strand
GACATTTTGCTGACATAAGCAAGTGAGTTTACAGAAGTAGATGTGGCTAGTTATGCAGGTCTGGCGAATAAGGGTATAACTAATCTTGCAATGTTTACAGAGGGGAAAAAAACTTCAAAAAAGTCTCCAGGAAGGGAGTAACATCTGTTTCAAGGCTGAAGTCATTTTTTTGATCCCCTCTTACAATCCCAGGGGCAGAGGCTGCTTCTTTTCTCTTCCACATTCCCCCCCTTTCAGTTGTGCCGAGAGTCAAATCATTGACTCTTCAGACAAGGGGGTGTAGTGGGACCTGAGAACCATCATTCCTA
>NW_006977673.1:0-317 GCF_000164805.1 Carlito syrichta | reverse complement strand
AGTTCTAAAAGATAAACAATTTCAACCAAGAATAACTTACCCAGCCAAACTAAGCTTCATCAGTGAGGGAAAATTAAAATATTTCCCACATATCCAATCCCTAAGAACTTACACAGCCACCAGACCACCTCTATAAGAAACACCTAAGAAAGTACTAAACACAGAAGAAACGAAAAAAAAGAACAACAGCATTCTTCACAAGGGCACAGGAAAAAGAGTAAAACACACATGAACAAGCCCCCAAACCAAAAGAAAGACAACAAACAAAGAGGAACAACAACAACAATTCTATAAGAAGTTTATGATAGGAACTGACT
>NW_006977672.1:0-330 GCF_000164805.1 Carlito syrichta | reverse complement strand
GGATCGCAGCAGTTTGAGAGGTCCAGACCAAGAGGATGGCCCATTTTGAGAGCAGCCTGGTCAACCTAGTGAGGAACAAAAATAAATAAATAAATAAATAAATAAACAAACAAAGAAAAAATCCATTCTCCTGCAAAGCTTCTGCCCACAGTCCTTCATCCCCTGCCCCCCATTAGATGATCCACCATGCTCGGCACCTTCCAGTCCCAACCACCCCAATGGCTGTCCCACTTTGGTGCTGGAGTTCCTGAGGATCCCTGGCCAGTTTCTTGCTGACTCTCTTCTCCAAGAGGAGAAATGTGCCCCAGGCAGGTCGACACTCTTTCTCCG
>NW_006977671.1:0-487 GCF_000164805.1 Carlito syrichta | reverse complement strand
AAAGTTCAAGAGAGACTTTATTTCCAAGCTCGAGCCTGGACCTCTGTCAACAACCGACACAGCAAAGTACATTCAGAGGTCCTGATTTCCTTAAGCAGATGCCTTTTATGCTTTTACACAAAGGGAGGAGGAGTTTGGGGGGGCTTTCCAGTTGTGTTACCATTTAATTGGGTAGTAACTTCTGGTGGTCAGCTTAATCATGGAGGATTGGCTAGCCTGAATCGGTGTGACCTTGGTTCATTAGCTAGGGAAGTAGCAGAGAAGGATGCATATTTTTAAAAGAACCTTAGCTTGAGGTTCAGTGAACTCTTTGCTAGAAGCACATTTTCCTGGTTTGCTGCATCCTGGCTGGGTACGTTTGTCATACATAGAGCCATGAATGCAGGACTGCCATTTGCAGCATGAATTGTAATCCAAATATCAGCTGTTTTTTTTTTTTTTACAAATCAGACGTTGGGTTTCAGTTCAGACATCCACCTACAACTTT
>NW_006977670.1:0-359 GCF_000164805.1 Carlito syrichta | reverse complement strand
GGAGGTTCTTTCATTGGGGCACCCATTATGGAGAAGACATAGTTAAAAAGGAAACCTATCACAGATGAGGGTTAGTCACTAGAACTCCCATTATGGAGGAGTGCCACTCAATGTGGCACAAATAACCCAGAAGGCACCATGAGGCACAGACATGGTGGCACTGTTAATGGAGGTGAAAGGATCACCAGAACCCAGCAGGCTGAAGCTGCAGTTGTTTTTTTTTGTTTGTTTGTTTGTTTGTTTGTTTGTTTCAATTAGGGCATGGTTACATGTCTGTTTAACTGTTTTATGTTGCATGCCAGTGGTCTCCCAACTGAGCTCATAATTCATCAGTTGTGTCCCTCACTGTTTCACATTAA
>NW_006977669.1:0-388 GCF_000164805.1 Carlito syrichta | reverse complement strand
CCTTATTTGACATTAGACTAGGCATTGGAAAGAATCTACAAATTTAAAGAATGTGGCCGGGTCTTTGTTCAAAATATATGCCATTGGAAACACTAGGGTATTCAGAAAGAAAACTTCACAGATGAAATTTATATGGAAGCTTATTTACTGAGAAGTTGAAACAAATATCAAATATTGAGTGGCACTAGAAGATGTGCTTGTGTGTTTTTTTTTAGGAAAGCATAAGTATATTCCCTGTGTAATTTTGGCTTTGCATTGACAGAATTTGAGGATATTTTGAAAAGCAAGCAATATTGATGTAACAACTCATGATGCTATGCCTTCATTTGTAATGTTTATGGAAGGGCATTGGGTCAGTTGTTGGTACGTTAGAGCTATGAAATGTCCG
>NW_006977668.1:0-302 GCF_000164805.1 Carlito syrichta | reverse complement strand
CAGGGATTGGCCCTCTGCTGAGATGGGTTCACCAGTGACTGGGCCTCCTCTGTGATTGGTGCCTCAGTGACTAGTCCTCTTCTGTGATGGGTATTCCAGTGACTAGCCCTCCTTGATGATGGGTGAGCACTTGACTGACCTGCATCTGTGATGGGTGCACAAGTGGCTGTTCTTCCTCTGTGACAAATGCCCAAGTGACTGATTCTCCTTTGTGATGGATTCCCCGGTGACTTCTTTTACTCTATGATCACTGTGCAGGTAACTGGTTCTCCCACATAATTGGTGCCCTGGTGGCTAACCCT
>NW_006977667.1:0-344 GCF_000164805.1 Carlito syrichta | reverse complement strand
TCCTCTGTTAAGTGTGTCCCAGTGACTGACACTCTTCAGTGTTAATTGCCCCAAGGACTGAGACTCCTCCAAAATGGGTGCTACAGTGACTAGTCGTCCTCTGTGATGGGTGCCTCTGTGACAGTGCCTTCTCCTTTATGGATGTCATATTGACTAGGCCTCATCCATTATGGGTTTCCTAGTGACTCGTCCTCTCCAATGATTGCACCAGTGACTGCTTCTCCTTTGTGATGGGTGCACCAGTGATAGGTTCTCTTTTGTGAAAGGTGCACCAGTGACTGAGGTTTCTCCATAATGGATGCCTCATTAGTCTCTTCTGTGAATTGTGTGAATTGTGTCCCAGT
>NW_006977666.1:0-832 GCF_000164805.1 Carlito syrichta | reverse complement strand
GCCTAGAGTTCCTGAAAGACAGTGGATCAGCAGACAATTGAGCTGAGGTTTTGGGAGGCCAAGGTGGGGGACCTCTGGAACCCAGGTGTTCAAGGCCAGCCTGTTCCACCTAATGAGACATCGTCACTCCCCATAATGCAAACACTGGAGTCACATGTGGTGGCGTCTGCGGTCCCAGATACATGGGATGTGGTGGGCTCCATCCCAAAAGCCCCCACCAACAGAACTTGCGCATCCAGGCCAGGCACCTTAGCTCACATCTGTCAGCCCTGCACCCTGGTAGGCTGAGGCGGCAGGCTGCCTGAGCCCAGGGTCAGAAAAAAGCCTGGGTGATGTTGACAGACCTAGACTCAGTGAGAAATTCCAAAATTGGGTCTGTCATGGTGGCCCCCGAAGTCCTGGCTTCTTGGAGACTAAGCCAGAGGAACTCCTGAGCCCCACAGTTCAAAGCCCTGGGAGCCAAGATCGTGTCGCTGCACCTCACCCAGGCTGATGGATACTCCAGTGACAAAAATGACGACTCCCACGTGCATTATGATGGGCATCAGCAAAAGGTTCGTGTGGGCGGGGCATGACCGAGTGATCAGGAGAGGAAGGGGCCCTCCCCACCAAAGGTGGCAGACAAGGTGACTGGAACCGCTTTGATTGCTCTGTGCCTGACGGCCGCCCTAATTCAGGGCTGCCTGTTCCATGAGCTCACATACATCTTTGCCATGGGGCACGGCTGTGGAGGGTGGAGGCAGACTATCTGGGACGTATGGCCAAAGGCACAGGACGGACTTGCCAGTGGTCACCTTTGAAACCTCTTGCAAATGACAATGGGAAAGTGGCT
>NW_006977665.1:0-1927 GCF_000164805.1 Carlito syrichta | reverse complement strand
TTAACAGAGCTAACTATGCTATGGGGCCAGCCAACTAGTTATCTAAGCTAAATAGTCAGCCGATGAGTCAGCCAACTTGTTAAGCCAGCTAACAGGTCGACCGAGGAGTCAGCCAATGTGTTAACCCACCTAACTAGTCAGCCGACTCATCAGCCAACAAGTTAAGTCACCTAGCTAACTAACTAGTTAAGTCAACCATATTACTCGTTTACCAACTTGTTAAAACTGTTATCTAACTCATTAACTCATTAACCAACTCATTATTTCAGCTAGCTATCTCCTAAGCTAACTAGTTATGTCAGTTAGCTAACTAGATAGCTAGGTAATTCAGCAAGCTAAGACATCTGGCTCACTAGTTAGCTAATTATATAAGTCAGATACTTAAGTCTGCTACCTTACTATTTTGCTAATTAGTTAAGTCAGCTCATTATTCATCTTGTTAAATATTTAGCTAACTATTTAATTCTAGCAGTTAAGTCAGCTAACTAAGGTAAGTCACCCAGTTAAAGTAGTTAAGTCAGCTAGTTAAGTCAGCTAGTTAAGTCAACTTTCTAATTTAGTCAGCTAGTTAAATCAGCAAGCTAGCTAGTTAGCTAAAAGTTTAAGTCAGAAAGTTGAGTCAATTTGTTAGCTAGTTAAATAATGGGTTAAGTCAGCTGGTTGAGTCAGCTAGCTAGCTAGTTATCAAACTGGTAGAGTCAGTTGGTTGAGTAGGCTAACCAGCTAGTTAGCTAACGAGTTAAGTCAGCTTGATGGTCAGCTAGCCAGCTCATTAGCTATCGAGATAAGTCAGATGATTAAGTCACCTAGCTAGAACGTTAGATAACGATTAAGCTAGCTATTTATCTAGCTGGTTAAGTCAGCTAGCTAGCAAGGAAGCTTACTATTTAAGTCAGCTTGTTAGCTATGTAGCTAGCTAAGTAGATAGCTATTTAAGTCAGCTGGCTAACTATATAGCTATCTAGCTAGCTAACTATTTAAGTCAGCTAGCTAGCTAGGTTGCTGCTAGTTATGTCAGGTACTTAAGTCAGCTTGATAGCCAGCTGGCTAGCTAGGTAGTGAGCTAGTTAAGTCTGTTGGCTAGCCAGTTGGGTAGCTGGTTAATTCAGCTAGTTAAGATAGCTGGCTAGCCAACTGGCTAGGTAGGTAGCTAGCTAGTAAAGTCAGCTAGATGGCTACCTGGCTAGCTAGTGATGTTAATGAGTTAAGTGCTGGCTAGACAACTGGCTAACTGGTTAAGTCAGCTAGTTTAGTCAGTTGTTTAGCCAGCTGGCTAAGTAGGTAGCTAGGTAGACAATTCAGCTTGCTAGTCAGCAGGATAGTTGTTCAATTCAGCTAGTTAAGCCAGCTGGCTAGCCTGCTGGCTACGTAGAAAGCTAGCAAGTTCAGTGAGGTGACTAGTAAGCTTGCTAGCTTAAGTTAGCTAATTAAGTCAGCTGGTTAGCCTGCTGTCTAGATAGGTAGCCAGCTAGTTAAGTCAGCTGTCTAGCCAGCTGACTAGCTGGTTAAGTCAGCTAGATAAGTCAGCTGGCATCCAGCTGGCAAGCATGCTAAGTCAGCTAGTTAAATCAGGTTGCAATCAGCTTGCTAGCTAGTTATTTCAGCTAGTTAGGTGAGCTGGCTAGCTAGGAAGCTAGCTATATTCGTCAGCTAGTTATGGTAGGTAGAGAGTTAATTCAGCTTCTTAAGTCAGCTGACTGGCTAGATAGATAGCTAGTTAAGCCAGCTAGATAAGCCAGCTGGCTAGCTAGGTAGCTAGCTAAAGTCAGCTATTTAAGTCAAGTCAGCTTGCTAGTTAGTTAAATCAGTGAGTTAAGTCAGCTGGCTAGCCAGCTGCCTAGCTGGATACCTACCTAGTTAACTCAGCTGGCTAGCCTGTTATATAGCGAGTTAATTGACCTAAGTCAGCTCACTAGCCAGCTGGTTA
>NW_006977664.1:0-331 GCF_000164805.1 Carlito syrichta | reverse complement strand
TTGGATAGCCAGCTGACTTAACTAGCGCTCTACATCTCTAGCCACCTGGATAGCCAGCTGGCATAACTAGCTGACTTAATTAGCTAGCCAGATAGTTAGTCAACTGACTTAAGTAGGTCACTAACTAGCCAGTCAGCAGGCTAATCAGCTGACTTAACTAGCTGTCTTAACTAGCTGGTCTGATTTCTAGCCAGTGGAATTAACTAGCTTGCTACATAACTAGCCAGCTGGGTATCCAGTTGAATTAACTAGGTGACTTAACTTGCCAGCTAGCTGTCTAGCCAGCTGACTTAAATAGCAGACTACCTAGGGAGCCAGATGCCATGTCAGC
>NW_006977663.1:0-482 GCF_000164805.1 Carlito syrichta | reverse complement strand
CTGGTTCTCTTTGGTTTATCTTAAGTAGATCATATTTCCATATCTTCATAATCATGAGTATTTTTTTCTACAATATTATATTCTGCTATTTATTGATCACATCCAGAGACATTTTATTTGTTATTTTATTTTCATCACTAACATTTTTATGGTGTTTAAAAATCTATTTTATTTAGATTCTCATTTCATTTGAATTCCTTTAAATATTTTTACATACGAATTTTTAACAAATACGTTTTATTTGCTTATCTTCCTAATTATCAGAGAAATTCAAATTAAAACCACAATAAGATATCATATCACACCTTTCAGAATGGCAAAAATTAAAAAGTAACAAAAAATAGATGTTGGTGAGAATTCAGAGACAAGGGAATTCTTATACACTACTGGTGATATAGGTCACTTCAACCTCTATGGAAAATAGTATGGGGATTTCCCAATATGAAAAATAGAAATGCCACTCCAGCAATTTCAGTACTGGT
>NW_006977662.1:0-612 GCF_000164805.1 Carlito syrichta | reverse complement strand
TTTCATCTCATCTCATCTCATTTCACCTCATTTCAACATTTCATCTCCTTTCATTTCAGTTCATTTCTTCATTTCATTTCATTATTTCATCATTTTATCTCATCTCATCTCATCATCTCATCTCATCTCATTCCATTTCTTCACATCTCATCTCATTTCATCATTTCATTTCATTTCATCATTTCATTTCAGTCTCATCTCATCATCTCACCTCATCTCATCTCATTTCATTATTTCATTTCATCATTTCCTCTCATCTCATCTCATTTCATCATTTTATCTCACCTCATCTCATTTCATTTTGTCATTTCATTTCATTTTATTGCTTCATTTTATTTCTTTGCATTTCACTTCATCATTTCAACGCATCTCATCTCATCATCTCATCTCAATTCATTTCATCATTTCATGATTTCATTTCACCTCTCATCTCATTTCATCATTTCATCTCATTTCATCATTTCATTTCATCATTTCATCTTATCTCATCTCAACATCTCATTGCATTTGATTATTTCATTTTATCATTTAACCTCATCTCATTTCATTTCATCTCATTTCATCATTGTATCTCATTTCATTCTTCATTTCATTTCAAAATTTCATCATTTC
>NW_006977661.1:0-374 GCF_000164805.1 Carlito syrichta | reverse complement strand
CAGGCTAGCTAGGTTCCTGACAAGTTAAGCTGGCTGGTTAGCAGGCTGGTCAGTTAGGTTGCCCGCTAGTTAAGCCACTTGGCTAGACGGTTGACCAGAAGGCCGATGGGCTAGTTAATCCAGATGGGTATCCGACTGTCCAGCCACCCAGAAGGCTGTTTGCTGGCTGGCTAGCCACCATTTCAGCCCACTAGCTAGCTAGCCAGCTGTCTAGCCAACTAGCCAGCCAGGTAGCTAGGTAGTTAAGCCAGCTGGATAGCTGTGTAGACAACCAGTTAACTAACTCGTTAAGTCAGCTGGTTAGCCAGCTATCCAGGAAACTAGCTAGTCAGCTAGTTATGTCAGTTAGCTAGCCAGTTAGCTAGTTAAGTCAG
>NW_006977660.1:0-463 GCF_000164805.1 Carlito syrichta | reverse complement strand
TCCAGTCACTTTCTTGGCCTCTTCCCTTCCCACAAACATCACTCCAGTTAAACAACATCCTATGCCATCTTCATTCCTAGCACCCTACCCCCAGCAGCCCAAGACCCTACATTTCCAGTCACTTTCTTGGCCTCTTCCCTTCCCACAAACATCACTCCAGTTAAACAACATCCTATGCCATCTTCATTCCTAGCACCCTACCCCCAGCAGCCCAAGACCCTACATTTCCAGTCACTTTCTTGGCCTCTTCCCTTCCCACAAACATCACTCCAGTTAAACAACATCCCATCCTCAGCTCATGAAAAAGGTAACAATTTTAATTACATTAAACAAAAAAGGTAAAAACTTTAATAACATCAGACATTTAAGTATGTATTTTGTGCTAGATATTTCTAAGTGCACATTTCTTTTTTTGTTTTTTGAGTTTTTTTATTTTTTTAATCAATATTTTTTGTTATGATAT
>NW_006977659.1:0-418 GCF_000164805.1 Carlito syrichta | reverse complement strand
GGCTGAGGTGGGAGGATCTCTTTTTTTTTTTTTTTTATGAGTTGATGTCTCACTCTATTGCCCAGGCTGGAATGCAATGGCACGCCCACGGCCACCGCAGCCTTGACCTCCTGGGCTCAGATGATCCATCTGCCTCAGCCTTCCAAGTAGTTGGAACCACAGGCATGTGCTGCCACACTCAGCTAATTTTTTGATTTATTATAGAGACAAGGTCTCGCCATGTTGCCCAGGCTGGTCTCGAACCCGTGGGTTCAGGAAATCTAGTGGCCGCTCCCGGCCACTGCAACCTCGCCTGCTGGACTCCAGCGATCCTTCCGCCTCAGCCTTCCAAGTAGTCAGAATTACAGGCATGCGCTCCCACGCCCGGCTGATTTTTTGATTTATTGTAGAGATGAGGTCTCGCTGCCCAGGCGGGTCT
>NW_006977658.1:0-3428 GCF_000164805.1 Carlito syrichta | reverse complement strand
ATATATGATTATTTTAATGCAACTGCAAAGAATACTACTTTGTTATAAAGTTAATACTTCCAGACAAATGCCAGGGCAATAGATGCAAAATGTGATGGCACTGGGAAAATTGGGATGTATGACCACTCTACGTGCACCCACTGCAACAGAGAGCTGACAACATCTCCTGCCTTTGCCTGCCAACTACAGCAAATGTGGAAGCTGAAACAACATCCTAATCACTCAGTCACAAGACAATTTTTTCCTTTATTGTTTCATTTGGATACTCTTCTAAAAATGCATTATTAGACTGAAAGATCAAAAGTCAAACATAATAGATACAGATTCACAATACAACAAACCTTTAAGGACTTTAACAGATCAGCAAATACACAGCACGCGTGTCACTACTTCCTGCTCCTATGGGTATTCCTAATTGATCCCTAATAGATCTCAGAGATTCCAAGGTTTTATCTGATGTTTTTTTCTTTTATACATACTACTTGCTTTGGTAATATATTTCTAAAAATGTTGCTATAAATCAATTTTGTTAAATCAAATCATACTTTAAGTGCATGAACACTTCTATTTAAGTGAATTCCATTGTGACTATATTTGTAAATAGTCATCAATTAATTTTAATCTTATATAACATTTAAAAATATCCACTTTCTTAAGACATATTTATAGGCATTGTGCTTCATTACTGATCACCCAGATAAAGGAGGATCTATCATTTTCTAGAATGACCAGAAGACAACTATGCTCCTGCTAACATTTCTGTATGTGACTCAATCATTGCAGAAATCGAACCGTGGTTAATATGTTCCTTACTTGTAAGCAAGTCAACATAATGTTTCTGCAGGAGTTTCTTTCCTTACTTAGGATTTTCCCCTCATTAAACTGGCATTTGTTGAGGTTAGTAGATGTTAGTATTTGTATTTATTTCTTTAATTATTATTTATTTTTTAGACCTAGTTATTTAATAAGTTATTAGAACTTAGAGGTTTCTCGTGAACAAAGTTTTAGATTAAAAACAACTGTCTATAATAAAATCTCTATTTCTTTTTGTTTTTCAGTCAGGGTTTTACTCTGTTGCCCAGGCTGAAGTGCAGTGGCACACTCATGGCTCACTGCAGCCTCAACCTCCTGGGTTCTGGCTATCCTTCTGCCTCAGCTTTCCAAGTAGGGAAACTATAGGAATGAGCCACCATGCCCACTTAATACATCTCCGATTTGTTGAGTGTGAATTTAGAAACTGATTTATATGCTCCCATTTAAGCTCAAATATAATGAGGTTGACACCAGAAGTTGCTATCATGTACTGTGTTTCAAACGTCATTTACTATGAATCAAATTGCTTGCAATTTGAGAATACTTAGAACCAAAAATTCATTCAGCATTTTTTTTTTAGGACAAGGATCTGGATATTCCTACAGATGGATCTTACAGATAGAAATCTCACTGTTAGAAAAACTTTTTGTGTCTGTTTCCTCTCACTATGGTCAGCCATTTTTATGAGTTTGACATATGCTTTTAACTTTAATGACCTAGAAAAAAAATTTCCTTTTTAGTTTGTCAAATTCTCCCTCCATTGCAAGTTTAGGCATACTTGGAAAGGCTTTATTTGTGAAATTAGCCAGGTTTTTCATAAAGTCGTGTCTCTATTCTGGAAAAAGCAGAAAAATAAATAAATAAAAAACCACAACTTTTTATTGGTTATGTATTGCATGGCAAGCAGTGTGCTTGATGTTTGTATTTGACTAATCTCAATGAATATTCCTAAACTTAGAAAGCAGATTCTATTACTGTTCTTATTTTGGAGAAGCAGAAATTGAATTGAATATGTAAGGAGTATGCTCTTGTCATATAGCTAATTTATGGCACAATTTATTTATGGCAAAATTATTCATTGGTTCTGACCATGTTAATCAAGTTAAAATATACTATAGCCCCTACTAGCATGAACTTTAGTAAGTGGAATATGAAAACCTGAATATAGATAAGCTAGATGATTTTGTCTTTTAGGTAGCATAGTGTCAGTGAAGATGGGATGATGGTGACTTTTTTTGAACTCAGTCTTGGCTAATATTAGACTCCCATTTCAAGAGGAAGAAGGAGGTAACCTGGCTTAAAGGAGATAATCAGGCTTAAAGCACTTTTAAAATATGCCTTAAAAATCTACTGTTTTTAAAATTTTAGTCAACAAACATTTATCAATAACTTATTAGGAAACAGTGTTTAGTACCAAGAATACCAGGATAACAAACATACTCAAAGTATGAAAGGTCCTACCACCTAATTAAGGAAAATAAAAGCCATGTAGACAATTACAGGAATGTAAATTAATGCAACCAATTTGAAAAGCAATTCGATAATATGTTTGTGATCACCAATTAGGTGTCAGATTTTTGAGATACAACAATGTGTTTACTTTTTACAAACATCCCAATATGTAGATAAATAACTCAATTTTAATGAATCAACAAATTAAGATTCAAAGAATAGTAAGCCTCATACCCAAATTCATTCAGCTAAGGGGTGGAATGGTCATGGTGGTGAGCAGAGTCAGAATTCGCATCAAAATCTATTTGATGATAAATGTGAAGTTTTCCTCAACCCAATAAACTGAAGTCTAGCTGATAAGATAAAGAGGTAAGATTTACAGATAATCAAAGTCTTGTCCCAGAAGCACTAATCCAATCAGAAATTAGACAATTAGAGGTAAATATTGGAGTTAGGGTTATAGTTAAAATGATTCTTGAAAAGATAGGTAGGGAGGAAAAGGGCATGGAGCATCTTTTTTTGTTTTATTTTGTAAAGTGAGGTCTCGCTATGTTGCATAGGCTTGGTCTCAAACTCCTGGACTCAAGCAGTCTTCTCACTTCAGCCTCCCAAAGTGTTGGGCTTACAGGCATGAACCACCATACCTGATGAGAGTATCTTGATATTGATGTTGGATCTCCTGGCAGTTACTTCATTCCTTTCTTCAATATTCTTTCCTTCTTTTGGCTTTCTTTCTGCCTGCCTTCCTGCCCTTCTCTCTTTCCTTGTTTCCCTCTACTCTTTCCTCATCTCTCTCTCTTTCTTTCCTTATTTTAACTTTCTACATGCCTCATTTCCTTCCTTCCTTCTCTCCTTCCTTCTCTCCTTCCTTCCTTCTCTCCTTCCTTCCTTCCTTCCTTCCTTCCTTCCTTCCTTCCTTCCTCTCTCTTTCTCTCTTACTTTATTTTTCTGACTACTTTCAAGAAAGGAAATAAAAGGTAGGAAGAGAAAGAAAATAAAGAATAGGAAATGAAAGAAAATATAATTCAGTCACCAAACATAGGGTCGTAACTTTTTACTTACCTACTTTTTATGTTAAGTTTGCTGCATAGCAAACTAATTCAAAACTTAGTGTCTTTAAACAACACTCATTTTTTCTTGAAATTTTATGAAATATCTGAATA